>NW_024412441.1:5676585-5682096 GCF_014898765.1 Herpailurus yagouaroundi
GCTCAGAGCCTGGAGCCTGTTTCCGATTCTGTGTCTCCCTCTCTCTCTGCCCCTCCCCCATTCATGCTCTGTCTCTCTCTGTCCCAAAAATAAATAAACGTTGAAAAAAAAAAAAAACACAGATTACTGAGCCCTACCTTGAGAATTTTTAATTCAATTAAGTCTGGGGTTGGGACCCAAGAATTTGCATTTTTAATGTCGTCCAGGGATCACACCTCTAGGAGCCTCTGCTTTCGAGCACTGTGTCTAAATCTGAAATTTCAGCCTTGCCTATAGAGCTGTTAAAAAATATTGCAGGCCCACAGGATCAGATACTCTGAGAGTGGAATTTAAGAATTTGAATTTTTAATAGATTTCACAGGTATTCTTTCTTAAATGGTCCTGACACAATTTTTGGAGAGGCATTTGGGGATCATTGTAATAGTCTGTGGGCACTGATTAGCCAGAGTGGCAAAGTGACAGAGGAGCCTAACATATTTCTTCCTAGTGACAGTGTCAGCCCTGAAAAAAGAGTGACATCTCACTGGTTAAAAGATTATGTAAGTAAAGATGAACATAACTTTATACAAATATTCAGGAAGAACTGATCCTTAAAAATTTAAATTAAAACCAGATATTAATATCCACCTCTTAAATGAGCAAAACACTAAAATAATTTAATACATTACAAAGAGAGGGATGAGATGCATACTCTCATGCTGTTGGCATGGTACACTGATACACTCTCCTTGAAAAGTAATTTGCAGGGGCGCCTGGGTGGCGCAGTCGGTTAAGCATCCGACTTCAGCCAGGTCACGATCTCGCGGTCCGTGAGTTCGAACCCCGCGTCGGGCTCTGGGCTGATGGCTCAGAGCCTGGAACCTGTTTCTGATTCTGTATCTCCCTCTCTCTCTGCCCCTCCCCTGTTCATGCTCTGTCTCTCTCTGTCCCAAAAATAAATAAACGTTGAAAAAAAAAATTAAAAAAAAAAAAAAGAAAAGTAATTTGCAAATTACTTTGATGGCAGTCTCCATCAAGAGCCAGAAAATATTTGATTTTGTAACCTTGATTCAGTTATGTTTGACTCAATAATATCACTTCCGAGAATTAGTACAAAGAAAATAATTCATAATATATTAAAATTAATGTAAATAAACAAATACAAACATTATTATAATAGTAAAACACTGGGAGCAATCAAAATATCTAAAAATAGAATATTGGTTAAGTAAATATATGCACTTATGGAATATTATAAAGCAATTTAAATGACTGGTTATTTATTCTTTAATGAAAGAAATAAAATAGTTGCCAAGTTGTTCCCAAAGTGTTGAATTAATGTGTACCATTCCCAGCATTGTATCTCCAATGACATTACTCACATTATTATATTTAAAAAGGTATCAGTGGCATCATGTGTTGTTTTATATATCAATTTCACAGTGGAAAAATGCTAAAATTATACTTTCAAAAGATTATGTCAATTAGGGAAGGATGTGTTATATATGCCACAGTTAAATATCAGTGTTTTTATTTTTTATTAAAAAATTTTTAAGTTTATTTATTTTTGGGAGAGAAAGAGAGAGAGAGAGAGAGAGAGAGAGAGAATCCCAAGCAGGCTCCATGCTCAGCACAGAGCCCAGTGGGGGGCCTGATTCCACAACCAGGAGATCATGACCTTAGCTGGTATCTATCAAGAGTTGGCAACCTTATCAACTGAGCCACCCAGGGAACCCTTATTTTTTTTTTAATTCCTATAATTGTATGTGGCTTAAATTTTGAATTGGGTTAATTTGGGATAATTTTTGACCCTAAAAAGAACTATTCATAGAAGGTATAATAGTGTCTTCTATTTTTCTTTTTACTTAATCTTATATATTTGATTCACTTAATCCTGATTGACCATGAAGGATGAACTTTGTGTATATTTGTATTCCTATGAATAAAAAATGATATTTAAAATATATCATGAGCCTTTAAAATGTTCCAATATTTAGTCCCAGTAATTATATTTCTAAAAACAAATGCTAGGGTTATAATCCAAAATAGTTTTAATATTTCAAAATAATCTAAGAGAAAATTTTACTTATAAGGTGGTTTAAGAACATGGGAAAATGAGAGCACCTGGGTGGCTCAGTTGGTTAAGTATCCAAGCCCTAATTTCAGCTCAGGTCATGATCTCACGGTCCTGAAATCGAGTTCCTGAGCTGGGCATGGAGCCTGCTTAAGATTCTTTCTCTCCTGGATGCAGAGAAAGAAGATCTCTTTTGCACTGCTGGTGGGAATGCAAACTGGTGCAGCCACTCTGGAAAACAGTATGGAGGTTACTCAAAAAATTAAAAATAGAACTACCCTACACCCAGGAATTGCACTACTAGGTATTTATCCAAGGGATACAGGTGTGCTGTTTTGGAGGGGCACATGCACCCCAATGTTTATAGCAGCACTATCAACAATAGCCAAAGTATGGAAAGAGCCCAAATGTCCATCAACAGATGGATAAAGAAGATGTGGTATATATATACAATGGAGTATTACTCAGCAATCAAAAGGAATGAAATCTTGCCATTTGCAACTACGTGGATGGAACTAGAGAGTATTGTGCTAAGCGAAATTAGTCAGAGAAAGATAAATATCATATGACTTCACTCATATGAGGACTTTAAGATACACAAGGGATGAACATAGGGAAGGGAAGCAAAAATAATATAAAAATGGGCACCTGGGTGGCTCAGTCGGTTAAGCATCTGACTTCAGCTCAGGTCATAATCTCATGGTCTGTGGGTTCAAGTCCCATGTCGGCCTCTGTGCTGACAGCTCAGAGCATGGGGCCCACTTCATATTCTGTGTCTCACTCTCTGTTTCTGCCCCTCCCCTGTTAGCACTCTGTCTCGCTCTATCAAAATTAAATAAACATTGAAAAAAAAATTTTAGTAAAATTTTTTTAATTAAAAAAATAATATAAAAACAAGAGGGGGACAAAACATAAGTGACGCTTAAATAAAGAGAACAAACAGGAGTACCTGCGTGGCTCAGTCTGTTAAGCCTCCGACTTCGGCTCAGGTCATGATCTCACAGTTTGTGCCCTGCATCAGGCTCTGTGCTGACAGCTCAGAGCCTGGAGCCTGCTTCGGATTCTGTGTCTCCTGTCTCTTCCCCTCCCCTACTTGTGCTCTGTCTCTCTCTGTCTCTCGAAAATAAATAAATGTAAAAAAAAAAAAAAGTAAAAAAAAGAGAACAGAGGGTTGCTGGAGGGGTTGTGGGAGGGGGGATGGGCTAAAAGGGTAAGGGGTGGGAGGGGAGGGAAGATGGCGGCGTAGGAGGACGCTGGGCTCACCGCGCGTCCTGCTGATCACTTAGATTCCACCTACACCTGCCTAAATAACCCAGAAAACCGCAAGAGGATTAGCAGAACGGAGTCGCTGGAGCCAAGCGCAGACGAGAGGCCCACGGAAGAGGGTAGGAAGGGTGGCGAGGCGGTGCGCGCTCCACGGACCGGCGGGAGGGAGCCGGGGCGGAGGGGCGGCTCGCCGGCCAAGCAGAGCCCCCGAGTCTGGCTTGCAAAAAGCGGAGGGGCCTGACGGACTGTGTTCCGACAGCAAGCGCGACTTAGCGTCTGGGAGGTCATAAGTTAACACCTCTGCTCAGAAAGCGGGAAGGCTGGAGGACAAAGGGAAGGAGAGCTGCTGAGCCCCCAGACGACAGAGCTCAGTTTGGTGGGGAACAAAGGCGCTCGCCAGCGCCATCTCCCCCGCCCATCCCCCAGCCAAAATCCCAAAGAGAACCAGTTCCTGCCAGGGAACTTGCTCCCTCCGCACAAACACCCAACTCTGCGCTTCTGCGGAGCCAAACCTCCGGCAGCGGATCTGACTCCCTCCTGCTGCCACAGGGCCCCTCCTGAAGTGGATCACCTAAGGAGAAGCAAGCTAAGCCTGCCCCTCCTGCCCCTGTGCACCTTGCCTACCCACCCCAGCTAAGACGCCAGATCCCCAGCACCACAAGCCTGGCAGTGTGCAAGTAGCCCAGACAGGCCACCCCACCCCACAGTGAATCCTACCTCTAGGAGAGGGGAAGAGAAGGCACACACCAGTCTGACTGTGGACACAGCGGTGGGCTGGGGGCAGACATCAGGTCTGACTGCGGCTCTGCCGCCCAACTCCATTTATACACCACAGCACAGGGGAAGTGCCCTGCAGGTCCTCACCACGCCAGGGACTATCCAAAATGACCAAGCGGAAGAATTCCCCTCAGAAGAATCTTCAGGAAATAACAACAGCTAATGAGCTGATCAAAAAGGATTTAAATAATATAACAGAAAGTGAATTTAGAATAATAGTCATAAAATTAATCGCTGGGCTTGAAAACAGTATAGCTGACAGCAGAGAATCTCTTGCTACAGAGATCAAGGGACTAAGGAACAGTCACGAGGAGCTGAAAAACGCTTTCAACGAAATGCATAACAAAATGGAAACCACCACGGCTCGGATTGAAGAGGCAGAGGAGAGAATAGGTGAACTAGAAGATAAAGTTATGGAAAAAGAGGAAGCTGAGAAAAAGAGAGATAAAAAAATCCATGAGTATGAGGGGAAAATTAGAGAACTAAGTGATACACTAAAAAGAAATAATATACGCATCATTGGTATCCCAGAGGAGGAAGAGAGAGGGAAAGGTGCTGAAGGGGTACTTGAAGAAATAATAGCTGAGAACTTCCCTGAAGTGGGGAAGGAAAAAGGCATTGAAATCCAAGAGGCACAGAGAACTCCCTTCAGACGTAACTTGAATCGATCTTCTGCACGACATATCATAGTGAAACTGGCAAAATACAAGGATAAAGAGAAAATTCTGAAAGCAGCAAGGGGTAAACGTGCCCTCACATATAAAGGGAGACCTATAAGACTCGTGACTGATCTCTCTTTTGAAACTTGGCAGGCTAAGGGCGCCTGGGCGGCGCAGTCGTTAGGCGTCCGACTTCAGCCAGGTCACGATCTCGCGGTCCGTGAGTTCGAGCCCCGCGTCAGGCTCTGGGCTGATGGCTTGGAGCCTGGAGCCTGTTTCCGATTCTGTGTCTCCCTCTCTCTCTGCCCCTCCCCCGTTCATGCTCTGTCTCTCTCTGTCCCCAAAATAAATAAATGTTGAAAAAAAAAATTAAAAAAAAAAAAAAAAGAAACTTGGCAGGCCAGAAAGAATTGGCACGAGATTTTCAGTGTGCTAGACAAAAAATATGCAGCCGAGAATCCTTTATCCAGCAAGTCTGTCATTTAGAATAGAAGGAGAGATAAAGGTCTACAAAGTACCAGAGACATCACTACAAGCATAAAACATACAGACATCACAATGACTCTAAACCCATATCTTTCTATAATAACACTGAATGTAAATGGATTAAATGCGCCAACCAAAAGACATAGGGTATCAGAATGGATAAAAAAACAAGACCCATCTATTTGCTGTCTACAAGAGACTCATTTCAGACCTGAGGACACCTTTAGATTGAGAGTGAGGGGATGGAGAACTATTTATCATGCTACTGGA
>NW_024412441.1:5737096-5953948 GCF_014898765.1 Herpailurus yagouaroundi
ATTTATATATGAAATTTATTGTCAAATTGGTTTCCATACAACACCCAGTGCTCATCCCAAAAGGTGCCCTCCTCAATACCCATCACCCACCCACTCCTCCCTCCCACCCCCCATCAACCCTTAGTTTGTTCTCAGTTCTCAACAGTCTCTTATGCTTTGGCTCTCTCCCACTCTAACCTCTTTTTTTTTTTTTTCCCTTCCCCTCCCCCATGGGTTCCTGTTAAGTTTCTCAGGATCCACATAAGAGTGAAACCATATGGTATCTGTCTTTCTCTGTATGGCTTATTTCACTTAGCATCACACTCTCCAGTTCCATCCACGTTGCTACAAAAGGCCATATTTCATTCTTTCTCATTGCCACGTAGTATTCCATAGTGTATATAAACCACAATTTCTTTATCCATTCATCAGTTGATGGACATTTAGGCTCTTTCCATAATTTGGCTATTGTTGAGAGTGCTGCTATGAACATTGGGGTACAAGTGCCCCTATGCATCAGTACTCCTGTGTCCCTTGGATAAATTCCTAGCAGTGCTATTGCTGGGAAATAGGGTAGGTCTATTTTTAATTTTCTGAGGAACCTCCACACTGCTTTCCAGAGCGGCTGCACCAATTTGCATTCCCACCAACAGTGCAAGAGGGTTCCCGTTTCTCCACATCCTCTCCAGCATCTATAGTCTCCTGATTTGTTCATTTTGGCCACTCTGACTGGCGTGAGGTGATACCTGAGTGTGGTTTTGATTTGTATTTCCCTGATAAGGAGCGACGCTGAACATCTTTTCATGTGCCTGTTGGCATCCCATCCCCCTATCTTTAAATAATCCCTGTTGAATGTGAGGTTAATTTTTGGTGTTGAAGTATTCTGCAAATTTTTCAAAATACTTTCTCTAGCTTTTCTAAGTTGCATTTTTCACTTTTTCCCAGATTCCTAAAATTTCATGTGCTATCCTTAGTGTATAAAAACTAAACTGCTCCCTCTTTTTGTATTCAGGATTGTCTTAATTGTTTCAAGGGATCTTTCTCACGGTTTAAAGAATTAAATATTAAATTTATCTTTAGAAAAAGTTCTTAAAAGATTTTGAGCAAACCAAAATTCTAAATTCTTAAAACTTGTTAATTTTTAGAAGAGTTTTATACAAAGGAGGCCAAAGGCTTTTCTGGCAACCGAGTAGAATTTGAAATACCATGTAAGGAATGTTGGGAATAAAAAATTTAAAAAGAACCTTTAAACTTTAAAGAATACATCAACTTAAGACAAAGAAACTTGGTACCAACACTGTCAAAGATAATGTTTACATTATAAAAGTTGTTAAAGTTGGAATGACATCACTCATGTTTATTAGAAATTGCACATCCAGGGGCGCCTGGGTGGCTCAGTCAGTTGAGCATCCGACTTCGGGTCAGGTCATAACCTCACGGTTCGTGGGTTCGAGCCCTATATCAGGCTCTGTGCTGACAGCTCAGAGCCTGGAGCTTGCTTCAGATTCTGTGTCTTCCTCTCTCTCTGCCCCTCCCCTACTCACGCTCTGTCTCTCTCTGTCTCTCAAAAATAAATAAATGTATGGGCGCCTGGGTGGTGCAGTCGGTTAAGCGTCCGACTTCAGCCAGGTCACGATCCCGCGGTCCGTGAGTTCGAGCCCCGCGTCGGGCTCTGGGCTGATGGCTCGGAGCCTGGAGCCTGTTTCCGATTCTGTGTCTCCCTCTCTCTCTGCCCCTCCCCCGTTCATGCTCTGTCTCTCTCTGTCCCAAAAATAAATAAAAAACGTTGAAAAAAAATTTTTAAATTAAAAAAAAATAAATAAATAAATGTAAAAAAAATTTTTTTAAAAAGAAATTACACATCCATCTTCATCTTCAAGTATAATCCAAATTAGGGGCGCCTGGGTGGCGCAGTCGGTTAAGCGTCCGACTTCAGCCAGGTCACGATCTTGCGGTCCGTGAGTTCGAGCCCCGCGTCAGGCTCTGGGCTGATGGCTCGGAGACTGGAGCCTGTTTCTGATTCTGTGTCTCCCTCTCTCTTTGCCCCTCCCCCGTTCATGCTCTGTCTCTCTCTGTTCCAAAAAAATAAATAAATGTTGAAAAAAAAAATTTTTTTAAATAAAAAAAAAAGTATAATCCAAATTATATATTATCACGTAATAATGGGCTTACATTATAAGTTTGTACAATTTTTTAGTTTATACTTTTAGTAGTAATATTGAAATCTTTCTTAAATATTTGTTGTCAGAATTAAATATCTGGGTTTATTAAAATATCAACTGAAATGAAGAGGAAATTAATATTCTTTAGTTTGGTTACTGACTGTGAAAACAGAATTAAGAATATGCTCAACCAATACAATAAAAACAGTGATTTGCTGTACATGTGGGTTTTATAGATAACATTGCTAAAATCTTTTCTTTTTGGTCTTTTCTTTGTTTTCCTGAATGAGCCTATCTGAGAAAAGGCTGAAAGACAGCGAAGGAAAAAAAGTCAAGGATTCTAGGCAAATTACTCCTTTGGACTTAGATTTTCTGATTTAGATGAGTGAAAAACTAGGTAATCTCTAAAGTGTTTTTTAGGTCTGTTACCAGTGTGTGAATAGGAGGCAGTCACAGGTGAAAGTTATGTAAGGAGATTCAAATATAGGGTAAGGAAAATAAAAATAAGATAGAAGAAGGCTGAAAAAGAGAGATATTTACTGAATGTCTGTGATTGCAAATGAAATGTTTACGTAACTAACTGTAGGTTTACCTAACATGTTTGTTACTGGGGTTGTTCCTACACTCCTCTCCCAATTACAGTTATCTGTGTACTTTTCTCCACAATGATAGATTGACTAAACTAAGGTTTTATATATTAATATGGCCACAGTAGGTACTCAGGATTTGTTTAACGCACTAAGTGTACCAGAGTGGATTATATAAAACAAGATTTTCCCTTCAGCATTCTGTGTTTTTAACCATGACTTCTTGATCATGCTTCTGTTTGTCTTTGTTTGCCATCACACATAATCTGACTTCTGCAATACAGTTTCCTTGTAAATAACTAGTTCTGGTTGGTGCTTTTACCTCAGAGACCCACTTTTCTAGTTAGACTCATTTGCCTTGGGCTATTCATTAATTCTCTTGTACTAGGCATAAATCAGTCACAGGTCAGATTTGGCCTGCTTTATTTAGTACCATATTCTCCCTTGTTTCTGTAGATCTCAAATTGTAGGTTAGGACTTTGTTATTCAACTGATCTTTGGTACACAGACCTTAGTGGGGGGTATCTATTCTAGACTGCCAAGTGAGTTTTTAGCTTGGAGAATGTCATCTCATAACTTTTATTAGGAAGGAGCCATTTTTGAAGCACTATGTTTAGTCTCAGATTATTATTTTTATTTATTCATACAACATTGTTAAGATATATGCTAATTTTTAGAGATAAAAATGTGAATAAGATAAGGTTTCTGCTGTCAGGGTGCTTTTAGTCTAGTGAGAAAGTGAGAGGCATAAAGGCAATTTAGTATTAGAAGGCCTATGATAGAGTTATTTACCAAAAAAGGGAATAGTTGTTATAATATGGGGTGGAGCTGATGGAGTAAATAATCTGGGATTGTGAGGGTAATTCAGTATTATAAGATGTAACAGTGTAACTCACTATATTAGCATATTGAAAAAGAAGAATCAGATGGGAATGGATGCAGGGAAAATTGGATAAAATTCAACACCCATTTAGATACTGAATAAAGAATAGGAGGGAACTTAACTTGAAGGAAGGTATCTATCAGAAAATTACAGCAAACATATATTAATGGTGAAATGTTAAAAGCCGTCTTATTAAATTTGAGGACAAGATAAGGATAGCTCTTATCTTCATTATTGTTTGTTGATGCAATAATTAAATAAAGTAAGTAAAGAAATAGAAATAGAAATGAGGGGCGAATGGGTGGCTCAGTAGGTTGAGCGTCCAGCTCTCGGTTTTGGCTGTGCCAACAGCTTTGAGCCTGCTTGGGATTCTCACTTTCCTTCTCTCTCTGCCCCTCTCCCACTTGTGCTGTCTCTGTCTGTCTCAAAATAAATAAATAAACTTAAAAAAAAAAGAAATAGAAACGAGATATAGGATTAGAGAAGAGGAGATAACTGTCACTTGCTGATGATAGAATTTTTTTATACCTAGAAAACCCAAGAAAATGAACTTAATAAACTAAATTTTGAAAGGTGGTTAATCAGAAGTGCAATATACAAAAACAGCTTTCCTATTACATAGTAGCAATGACCAAATACACAGTATAATAGAAAACAAATCCATTTCATAAACAAAAACCTAAATAAGAAAAAAATAAGTGTATGAGACTTGTGGGAAAACTTAAAAATGTTACTGATGGAAATGTCAGTCTTTATCAAATTATTGTTATTAATAAGATTCTGATAATTCTCAAGGTTTTTCCATGAAAATAATAGTGAGGGGGCTTGCTCTAATGGAATCAAGAAAATAATAAAAGTAGTGATATTAATAAGGTTTTAAAGACAAGAATAGACAAATAGGCTAATGGAACACAACAGACTCCAAAAGTAGGCCCACACTTATATGGGATTCTAATATATCATAGAGATCAGGGAGAAATAAGCTCTTTAGTAATTGGTGTTGGGATAACTGATTACCAGTATGAAAAAACTACAAATTTAAGACAACCTCCGAAAAAACCAACAGACAACCCATTAGAATAAGAAATTAGTTTAGCAAGGTTTCTAAAGATAAGAACAATCCATAAAAATTGATAGCTTCATAGATCAGTAGTAACCTATTAGCAAATATATTTTTAAAATATTACATTCACTGTAACAGCAAAAACTAGGAAGCATTTAAGCATATGTAATAAAAATTCTTCCTAGAGAAACTTATAAATTGGTTTGAAAAAGGGTTCAATTAGGGATATGACTCTAAAAGCACAGGCAACATAAGCAAAATTAGACAAATGGGGTTGCATCAAACTAAAAACTTACGTACAATAAAAGAACAATCAACAAAATGGAAAGGCAATCTGTAATAGTTATCAGAGTAATTATATTAATAGATGGTGATCTATTGAATATTATAGGGAACCATGAGTGTGTATTGATATAAATAAATAAATTGAAGATCAGATTATTGACATAGTTACAAAGTATGTTTTCACAAAATATTTAATAATTACTAAAGAAAAATAATGATTGTCATGGAGAAAACTGGCAGTTACTGGTTTAATCAAGTGATAAAAGGGAATATTATCAGTAATGGGACAAATTGAAATCATGCACCATCTCTTAGGATGCATTGAGAACAGCACAGCATCGCTTTTGTGTTTTTGCTGTCAAAGATACACAACCTGAACTTAATTATAACTCAGACACAGCCTAATCAAGTAAACCCAATTGAAGGACATTCTATGAATAACTGGCTTTAACCTTTTAAAGTGTTTGGGTCGTGAAATTCAAGGAAAGACAGAAACTCTTCCAAGCTGAAAGAAACTAACGGTGGAAATTCAGAGTATTGAATGAAAAGCGTGATTCTGAATTAGATCCTTTTCCTGTAAAGGACATCCATTATTATTTGGGAATAACAAACTTGAATGGAATCTAAAGATTGGATGGTAGTGATATATTATTGTTGATTTCATGATTTTGTGTTTTTATATGTGATTATATGTGTTTTTAGAAAATAAACACTAAAATATTTGGGAATTATTGGGTGTCAGGTTAGCAACTTATTCTCAGGAAGTTTAGGAAGAAGACTACTTATCCCTGCAACTTTTCTCTAAGTTTGATATTGCCCCCAAAATTACTTAGACGTCATTCTTTTCAGCCTGTTTTTTCTTTTCGCCCTCTTTCTCCCTGTGCTTGGATTTTTTTATTGTTGTGTTTTTGGGTTCTCTAATCTTTTGCTACAGTCTCTTGTCTACTATTAAACACATGCAGTAAATTTTCCATTTCAGATACAGTATATATTTATTATTTAAAAAAATTTTCTTTTAGCTTTAGAAGTTCCATTTGGGTTTTTTTGAGTAGTTTCCATTTCTCTCCACATAATGTTAATGCTTTCCTTTAAGTCCTTTAATGTACAATTGGCCCTTGAATAACATAGGCTTGAACTGTGTGGGTCCACTTACACACAGGTATTTTCAACAAATACAGTAATGTAAATGTATTTTCTCTTATAATTTTTTTTCTTCTAGTTTATTGTAAGAATACAGTATATATACATATACAAAATATGTGTTCATTGACTGTTTATGTTATTGGTAAGGCTCTGATCAATAGTAGGCTATTAGTAATTAAGTTTTGGGGGAATCAGAAGTTATATGTGGATTTTTGGCCATGCCAAGGGGTCAGCACCTCTAATCCCCATGTTGTTCAAGGGTCCACTGTATTTATAATAGCTTTTTAAAAGTCCTTATCTCTCATGATCTTCTTATGATCTCTTTCATTTCTGGGTCTGTTTCTTTTTTTTTTTTTTTTCCAACGTTTATTTATTTTTGGGACAGAGAGAGACAGAGCTTGAACGGGTGAGGGGCAGAGAGAGAGGGAGACACAGAATCGGAAACAGGCTCCAGGCTCTGAGCCATCAGCCCAGAGCCTGACGTGGGGCTCGAACTCACGGACCGCGAGATCGTGACCTGGCTGAAGTCGGATGCTTAACCGACTGCGCCACCCAGGCGCCCCTCTGGGTCTGTTTCTATTGACTTTCCATTTTTCTTTCCTGGTCATGAATCTTTTTTTTTCCTTTTCTGCATATCTAGTAATTTTTGATTGTAGAGAGGACATTTTGATCATTATATTATGGAGTATCTGGATCTTATCCCTTAAGGAGTGATGAATTTTATTTTGGCAGATTGTCATGTTGCTTGTAATCATCTTGATCCTTTCAAGGCTTATTTATAAGCTTTGTTGGGGAGGTTCTGGAATAGATTTTACTTAACTGCTAGCTTTTTTTTTTTTAAGTCTATTTATTTATTTAGAGAGAGACAGACAGCACAAGTGGGGAGTAGACAGAGAGAGAGGGAGAGAATGAGAATCCCAAGCAGGCTCCATGCTGCCAGCACAGAGCCCAGTGTGGGTCTTGAACCCACGAAACCATGAGATCACAACCTGTGCTGAAAGCAAGAGTTGGATGCCCAACCAGCTGAGCCACCCAGGTACCCCTAGATTAATCCTACTTCTAAGACATTTTTCTGAGGTCTTTACTAAATGTTGTGGATGTTTATTCAAGATTCCTTTTTCACTCTGGCTGATCAGAACTTGAATTTCTCCCTGCACTTGATGAACTTTGGTTGTTACTTAGTTTGCAGCATTCCTGTGGTCGTCCTCTGCTCAGTCTTGTGGAATTTAGGGTACACAGGCAAACTTAGTATTTAGCGAAAATCTCAAGGGCATATATTTGGAGCTTTCTTGTGTATTAGGATAGTTCCCTTGTCTCTAGTATTATTTTCTGAAAATTTTAGTTACTTAAGTTTCCTTGAAGTCTAAGCTCTGTGTCCTTAAGTTTGGTGTGACTTGGGCTACACCTCCTGATACCTCATTCTGTAAAGTGCCTCACTACTTCGCTAGGGATTATAACCTTGTATTACCTGCTGTCCAAAGTCTGAAACAATTATTTTATGTTTTGTCTAGTTTTCTAGTTCTTTATGGCAAGAGGGCAAGTTTAGTACTAGCTGTTCTATCCTATTTGATATTCAGCTTATTTTGGTTGTATTATCTCATCTAGTGTTGTGAACAATTCCACTGAATATGGTTGAACTGGCCCAGTGTTGGAGATTGACAGTGTGCGTTTGGTCACATGACAAAGGATCAATATGTTGGGAGTGCTGGCAAGATAATAGTTGAAATAAAGCAGTAATTCTCAGAATATGGTTTGAGGATCTTCTCAGGGGTTCCATAGGTTCTCCTATGGAGAGAATTATCGCTTTATTTCAGAGTACATATCTTGGTAAGGCTAAATTTTCTTCATGTATGTCAATCAAAATACCACAAACAATAGATGAATGCAAAAGGTGAGCAAGCCTGCTTTTTAAATTTAAAATAGATGTTAAAGAGATGTGCAAACCAAGAATCATAAAATACTTAGGAATAAACCTAACCAAAGAGGTAAAAGATCTGTACGCTGAGAACTATAGAAAGCTTATGAAAGAAATTGAAGAAGACACAAAAAAATGGAAAAATATCCATGCTCATGGATTAGAAGAATAAATATTGTTAAAATGTTGATGCTACCCAAAGCAATCTATACATTTCAGTGCAATCCCAATCAAAATAACACCAGCATTCTTCACAGAGCTAGAACAAACAATTCTAAAATTTGTATGGAACCACAAAAGACCCCGAATAGCCAAAGTAATGTTGAAGAGGAAAATCAAAGCTGGGGCCATAACAATTCCAGACTTTAGCCTGTGCTACAAAGTTGTAATCATCAAGACAGTATGGTATTTTCACAAAAACAGACACAGAGACCAATGAAATAGAGAAGAGAGCCTAGAACTGGACCCACACATGTATGGCCAACTAATCTTCGACAAAGCAGGAAAGAGTATCCAATGGAAAAGAAGACAGTCTGTTTAGCAAAACTGGTGCTGGAAGAACTGAACAGCAACATGCAGAAGAATGAAAGTGGACCACTTTCTTGTACCATACACAAAAATAAATTCAAAGTGGATGACAGACATAAATATGTGACATCAAAATCCTAGAGGAGAAAACAGGCAGCAACCTTTTTGACCTTGGTTGCAGCAACTTCTTACTTCACACATCTCCCAAGGCAAGGGAAATAAAAGCAGAAATGAACTGTTGGGACCTCCTCAAGATTAAAAGCTTCTACACAGCAAAGGGAACAGTCAACAAAACTAAAAGACAACCAACGGAACGAGAGAAGATATTTGCAAACAACATATTGGATAAAGGGTTAGTATCCAAAATCTATAAAGAACTTACCAAACTCAACACCTGAAGAACAAATAATCCAGTGAAGAAATGGACAGAAGGTATGAATAGACACTTTACCAAAGAAGGCATCCAAATGGCTAACAGACACATGAAAGATGGTCAACATCACTCATCATCAGGGAAATAGAAATCAAAACCACATTGAGATACCACCTCACACCAGTCAGAGTGGCTAAAAGTAACTCAGGAAACAACGGATGTTGGCAAGGATGTGGGAAAGGAGAACCCTCTTGCACTGTTGGTAGGAATGCAAACTGGTGCCCCATTGTGGAAAACAGTGTGAAGGGTCCTCAAAAACTTAAAAATGGAATTTCCCTATGACCCAGCAATAGCACTACTAGGAATTTATCTAAAAGATATAGGAGTGCTGATTTATAGGGGGCACATGTACCCCAATGTTTATAGCAGCCCTGTCAACAATAGCCAAATGATGGAAAGAACCCAAATGTCCATCAACTGATGAATGGATAAAGAAGATGTGGTTTATATATACAATGGAATATTACTTGGCAGTGAAAAAGAATGAAATCTTGCCATTTGTAACAATGTGGATGGAACTAAAGGGTATTTAATACTACGTGCAATAAGTCAGTCAGAGAAAGACAGATACCATATGTTTTCATTCATATGTGGAATTTGAGAAACTTTACAGAAGACCATTGAGGAAGGGAAAGAAAAAAAAATAGTTACCGAGAGGGAGGCAAACCATAAGAAACTCTTAAATGCAGAGGGCAAACAGAAGGTTGATGGGGGCGGGGAAAATGGGTGATGGGCATTGAGGAGGGCAATTGTTGGGATGAACCCTGGGTGTTGTATGTAAGTGATGAATCATGGGAATCTACTCCCAAAGCCAAGAGCACACTGTATACACTGTGTGTTAGCTAACTTGACATTAAGTTATATAAAAAAATAAAGAGATGTGTAAAAATAGTAAAACAATGCTATTCTCACTAATTTTTTGTTTGATATTTTTAAGTGTGAAATTTATTATTTTTAAAAATGACTTAATAAGTGGGGCGCCTGGGTGGCGCAGTCGGTTAAGCGTCCGACTTCAGCCAGGTCACGATCTCGCGGTCCGTGAGTTCGAGTCCCGCGTCAGGCTCTGGGCTGATGGCTCAGAGCCTGGAGCCTGTTTCCGATTCTGTGTCTCCCTCTCTCTCTGCCCCTCCCCCGTTCATGCTCTGTCTCTCTCTGTCCCAAAAATAAATAAACGTTGAAAAAAAAATAAAAAAAAATGACTTAATAAGTAACTGTGGTCTCTTCTCAGTTTTAATTTCTGTTACAGTAAATATAGCCCATGAAAATAAAAGTTGTTTGGAGCCTAAAAGTTTGAGAATTACCAAAATATAGCACCGTAGAGTCTAATCTGTCTGGGGAAGGAATTGAAGGCATTAGGATTGTAATGGACTGGGTACAAAAGGGAAGGATTAAGGAATGAGAGGTTTCTATTCAGTTCCTATTCTCTCTTGTATAGCTATCAATTTCTTCTCTGCATTCTTGTGTGGAGGTACTGCATTTAAAGTCATAATCATAGGATAGTACTCTGTCCCAATAACTGCTTAGGTTCCTGCTTTATGATATGCATTCAGCCCTTGCATAGGGAGTCCTGATTTATTGTCTGCCGTTTCACTTTGCAATGTCTTTATCCAGCCTGACCTCTTTGCCCTAATGAGGAACTAGCTCTTACCTGCTTATGTTCTGGCAAGGATTTACTCTTTGTTCTAGTGCAACCACTTGAATTTCCTATTCTTAAAAAGAATATAAGTATTTGTCTGTTTGTCTTATTACACTTAGCATAACGCCCTCAAGGTCCATTTGACTGTTGCAGGTGGCAGAATTTCTTTTCTCATGGATGAGTAATAATTTTAATACATATATAAGGTGTGTGTATCTCACATCTTCTTTATGCATTTATCTGTTGATGGACAGTTTGTTTTCCTGTGTTGGCTATTGTAAATAATACTGCAGTGAACATGCAGATATCTTTTTGAGATTGTTTTCATTTCCTTTGGCATATATATTGAGAAGTGGAGTTGCTGATTATATGGTAGTTCTGTTTTTAATTTTTCATGAACCTCCATGGTGGTTGCAACAATTTACATTCCTAACAACAGTGCACGAGAGTTCCCTTTCTTCCACACCCTTGCCAAAACATTTGTTATCACTTACATTTTTGATGTAACCATTTTAACAGACATGAGGTGATTCTTAATTATGGTTTTGATTTGTGTTTTTTTGATTACTGATGTTGAGTACCTTTTCATGTACCTATTAGCCATTTGTAGGTCTTTTTTAGAAAAAAATGTCTATTCAGTTCCTCTGCCCATTTTAAAATCAGATTGTTTCATTTTTTGTTGTTGTATGAGCTTTTTATGTATTTTGAATATTAACCCCCCTTATCAGATATATGATTTGAAAAATACTTTCTCCCATTCCGTAAGTTGACTGTTCATTTCGTTGATGGTTTCCTTTGCTGTGCAGAAGCTTTTTGGTTTTATATAGTCACACTTGTGTATTTTTACTTATATTGCCTTTTTTTTTTGGTTGTGATTGAATTTCTCATTCTTAACCATGGTCTAACTTTTTTTTTTTTTCAGTTTCTGCTACTTCAGAATCCTTCAACCATTTGCTTTCATTGAATCTGTATAGTTTACCTAAGATTAAAGTATTAACCTGTGTCATAACTGCATTGTTTAACTTCTGTGGAACAGTGGCTGCTCATATATAGTCCCCATTATCTATTGAGGAGATACACCATTTCTTGGTTATTAGCTCATATTTTATAATCTTGATTTATTTATTTTTTATTTAAGAATTTTTTTAATATTTATTTTTGAGAGACAGAGAGAGAGAGAGAGAGAGAGAGAGAGAGAGAGAGAGAGAGAGAGAGCATGAGCGGGGAAGGGACAGAAAGAGTGGGAGACAAAGATTTCTAAGCAGGCCCCAGCCTCTGAGCTGTCAGCATAGAGCCTGATGCAGGTCTCAGACTCATGCACTGTGAGATCATGACCTGAGCCAAAGTTGGATGCTTAACTGACTGAGCCACCCAGGTGTCCCACAGTCTTGATTTAAATAGATGTATTTTGGGTGATGGAAATAAATATATTTGAAAGAAAGAAGAGGTTATTCATCCCAGGAAGATGGGGAAACAAAATGAGAATGAAGAGAAATATGTAACTTATGTTTCAAATTTATTTTGCCATTGTCTTAGAAATATCAGATTCATTTATATTAATTAGAAGCACAGAACACATCATCTGTCCTTTGGGTCATCTCTGTTAATGCAGATGGATACACATTTTTTAATGTGGTTATTTTCAGTCACCTATAGATTGATCCATGTATTTGAGTATAATTTTAGTTTAAAGCATTTTGTTAAAATTTCTTACAGCAATCCTAAATCGGAGAGTCAGAGAGTAAATAAAAAGGTCAACAATGATGCATCACTTAGAATTCATAATCTATCCATTTTGGTGAGACAGATAAAATTTTATTACCAGGTAAGTGGTCCTTTTTCTTCATTTAGTATTATGATTAATGTTTATGTATTCATATTTTTTGTATAATAACAAAAGGTATTATTTACCTAGAATATACTAAATGCTAATTATTATGTGTCAGATACTGGTTTATTTGCTGGAGATAGAGTAGAATTGACATAATCCATTTCTTACGCAATATTAAAGATACAAGCAAACACTTCATATTACCTAATTTTAAAAATAATTATTGTACTTTATGAAATTTTAAAACCAGTTCCCAGTTTCTGAGAGCTTGCATAGTGCAACACTTTGTTAGGCTACTTGAATTATGCCTTTGAAAAGTGTACTTTTTATTGTCCTTATTTAAACTTAAATTAGATGCATAGTTCGTGGTTTAAATATGAGCATTTTCCAGGCTATCAGTACACCTCTACAAATCACCATAGGTGCATTACACAAATTTTGGTATGTTGTATTCTTTAAAATATTTATTTTTTGCATTTTCTCGTTTTGTGATTTCTTTTTCCACTTGAGGTATTTAGAAATACGCCTTTAGATTTCTGAACATAGGGTATTTTTCAAGCACTCTTTTTTGGTTTTGATTTTTGGTCAAAGAAAATGGCTTTTGTGATACTGATTCTTTGATATTTGTTAATAATTACTCGGCTTGGCCTATTATGTTGTCACATTTTATTAAAGTTTGATGTGTGCTTCAGAAAGATAGGTATTCTCCAGTTTTTTGGGGGCAGAGTCAGAGCAAGCTTGTTTGTTAATTGCATTTTTCAAACTTCCATAGCCTGATTAATTTTGTCTCTTGATCTATCAGTTATTGAGAAAAATGAGTTGGAATCTCTTATTATGATGATAGATGTGTCAAGTTTTCCTTTATACAGTTGAAAGCTCTATGATTGAATGCAAATGAGTTTTAAATGTTTAAATTATTATGGCGAATTGTACCATTTATAAGTGTTTCCTCATATTTTTTTCTACTGGTGTAATGTTTTTTATCCTACTTCTTTTTTTTTTATAGGCCACTCTTGAAATTACACCTTCCATTCTTACCTAGCAAAAAAAAGGCCAAAATTACTTGGTATTTTTACTCTTTTATGTAATAGTTCCATGATGTTAGAGTGCTTTAACTCCATTTATTTCCCTTTATGATCTTTAAGCTGTTCTTGTCTTGTGTTTTCTTTTTTAAAAACCCCATAAATTAGATACTGAAAGTATTAAAACCCCATAAATTTAAAAACCCCATAAATTAGATACTGAAAGTAGTGTTAAATAAATAGATTCAGTGTTCCTTTAGATCAAACTATGTGTTTTCCTCCCACCCCCACCCCCCCCAACAAGGTTTTCTTTTGTACCTCAGAATTCTATTTGGTATTATTTTCTTACTGAAGCATATCTTTAAATATTTATTTAAAGAGGGCTTGTTGATGGTAAAGTTTCTCAATGTTTTATTTGTCCAAGAATGCCTTAATTTTACCCTTGTTCTTGAAAGATCATTTTATTGGGTATGCAATTCTTTAACAATTACTTTTCTCTCAGTGTTTTACAGATTTTATTCTTCTATCTCGGGATTCCTTTCAGTTCTAGAGATGTCAGCTATTAGTCTAATTTTTGTTCCTAGGTTAAACTTTATCTCCTGGTTGCTAATATTGTCTCTTCTCATGTCTCTTTCCTTTTATATTAGCCTGATATCCTTCAGGTATTTCTATTACATGTTTATTAGTTTCTTACTCTATCCCCCATGTTCATTAAACTTTCTTTTACCTTATCAGTCTTGTACTGTATTCTGAGTATTTTTTTCAGGACTATCTCTCCACTTTGCTAATTTTGCCTTTCATATGTGTCAGATGTTCTGTTTAACCCACTGATTAACTTTCGATTCAGTAATTACATCCTTCCTTTGTAGAAGTTCTGTTTGATTCTTTATATCTTTGCCTTTTCATGTTGTTATTAATAATTCTTTTAATTCCTTTATTCAGAAATTTAAAAAATTTTTCTATTTTAGCGTTTATACCTGATAATTCCAAAATCTGAAGTCAGATCCGTGGGGATCTGAACCTGCATTTTGTTTTCAGTTTGCTGTTTCTTATGGTGGTGGCAGCAGCAGGGGCAATGGTGTGTGTGTGTGTGTGTGTGTGTGTGTGTGTGTGTGTGTGTGTGTAATTGTGACCTTATTTTGGGTGGGAGGGGATTTGTCTGTGGGAATACTTTGTGTCTGGGCCAAAGATGTATTGCTCCAGAGAGAATTTGTTTTATTTGTGCAACAATCCCAGAAACATTTTATTTTAAGCAGCTCTATACTTAGAAGCAATACTTGTATACTATACAAAACTAGAAAAGATGACAAAATACAAACATACTTCTAATGCCTGGAGAGTACCTCTATTAGTGCCTGGATATGTGGATTTCTGAATCTCTTTCTCTGCATTTGTGTGTATGTAAATTATGTGTTTACATTTTTTTTTAAGCTGGTGCTACATTATTGCAAATCCTTAGGGAAATAACCCTCCTCAGTCTCTACCAAAGGCCAAGAAAAACAGCTTCTTTCTTGTCTTCCTTTGTAGGGTTCAGGTTTTTGTTTTGTTTTATCTTTTAACTGAGGATTATCTTTTTATTTTCTTTTGAGCTCAGTCATTTTAAAAGAAATTTTTAAAAATTATCTAGCATTTTTGGATTCCTTCCTTCCTTTCTAATATCTAGTACTCCTTGTCAGAAATAAGTCTGTGCTAGATTTTTTATAAACTTTTGTTTATTATTTGCCAATATTCCAGCTGTCATTTTCCTTCAGTTGATATGAGTAAGTTAGGTTTTATGATACATCTGTTTTGTCTTTTAATGTTGTTTGATATCAGTATTTTCAGATATGAAACAAATGACTAGATTAAGTGATACAGTGGCTTATTTTGACAGTCTTCAGTTTTGTTCTTTAAAGCAATGCTGTGGGGTACCTGGGTGGCTCAGTTGGTTAAGCGTCTGACTTCAGCTCAGGTTATGATCTCACGGTCTGTGAGTTCGAGCCCCTCATCGGGCTCTGTGCTGGCAGCTCAGAGCCTGGAGCCTGCTCATTCTGTGTCTCCCTCTCTCTCTGCCTCTCCCCAACTCATGCTCTCTCTCTCAAAAATAAATAAAACTTGAAAAAAAATTAAAAAAAAACAATGCTGGATTTTTGGTTTTACACTATCTTTAGAGAGATGGAAGTTTGCCTTGAAACTTTCAATGAGACTCCTTGGAAGGCAAAGGGATTTCTGCATCAGAATCTTAAATCAGTTGTCAGTGCAACCTAATTCTGTATTGTATACCACTGCTTTTATTTTCTAAACAGCTTTATTTAGATGTACTTCATATACCATATAATTAACCCATTAAAAATGTCCAGTTCAGAGGTTTTTAGTATATTTAGAATAACCAATTTTAGAATAGCTTTGTCACTCCAGAAAGAAACCCTATATCTAAAAGCAGTTACTCCTATTTTCCCTGTCCTGCACACACATTTACCACCACCACCACCACCACTACCACCACCACCACTCCAGCATTAGGCAGTTGCTAAAATCTATTTTTGTCTCTGTATATTTGCCTGTTCTGGACATTTCATAAAAATGGAATTGTACACTATGTGGTCTTTTGTTACTGACTTGTTTTACCTAGCATAATGATTTCGAGGTTCATTCATGTTGTAGCATGAAGTAGTATTTCTGTTTTATTAAACTACTGCTTCTTTTTTATTAAACTTTGTCTTCCTCCTGCCTAAAGCTAAGTGTTGAAATTACCTTTTTATTAATCATGTTAATCTAACGATGTTGTAGTCACCAAGAAATTTGGGAAGGATAGAATTGTGAAATCCATCAGTTCAATAGTTTAAATAAGTGGTCCTCAATGGAGGGTGCTTTTTTCCCCCAGGGGACATTTGGCAGTGGTTAGAGACATTTTTGTTTCTTACACCTAGGAATACTACTAGTGTTTAGTGGGTAGAAGCCAGGAATACAGCTAAGTGTCTTATAGTGCGCAGCACAGTTTCCCAAAACTAAGAATTATCCAGCCCAAAATGTTAATAGTGCCAGAATTGAAAAGCCCAAATGTTTATCATGCCTGGTGATTTTATTATTAGTATTTTGACTTGTGTTGAGTTGACACCATTTTTTTTAGACACATCTGTAATATTTCATTAACATTTGCTGGATGACCACTTACATATTCTTTTCTTTTTATTAATCTGTTTGAATACCAATGGACTAACTTAGGGTTAGACATGAATGAATATCTTAACATTTTGTCAGTGTTGTTTCAGATACTTAAAACACAAAACATTATTGAAGATTGAAATTCTCCTTGTATTACTCCCTTGTGTTTTTCCTGTAGAGCCAGTTTACCAAACTACTTCTGCCATCAACCCAGTGCTTCATATTCTTAGATAAAATGTTTCCAAGACACTTCTAAACTTTTTTTTAAATGCTTATTTACCTTGAGAAAGAGATGGAGAGCAAGCAGGGAAGGGGCAGAGAGAGAGGGAGAAAGAATCCCAAACTCCATGCTGTCAGCGCAGAGCCTGATGCGGGGCTTGATGCCATGCTCCATAAGATCATGTCCTGAACCAAGATCAGGAGTTGGACACTTAACTGACGGAGCCACCCAGGCGCCCCCAGGACAGTTCTAAAGTATCTTCAGGAATAGATCAACTGTCTTATTTACACAATTAATTGATGTGCTAATTTTTTTTCCTCATATATGTAACCAAGACACACATGGCCTGGTTTAATATAAGACAGATTTCAAGTTAAAGTCTAAATCAGTGCAGTTTTTGTCACCTGTTAAATTACCTGTCTTTTGGAAAAATCAAAATTTTCCCTGAAATCTATTAAAACTACTAAAAATATTTATTTATATCTCATATGCTCCTCAGAAAAAGTATTGAGGTAAAATATTGTCACACATTATGGTGGGTCTGTTTCACAAAAGGAAAATGAATTTGGGTATGCTAAAATTCATAAATGTGTGTCTCCAAATTTTTTTTAAGGGGTTGGTAGGAATCAGGGTCATCTTGTAGAAATGGTTCCTAGGTAGAAAAGAAGATTGACAGAATACCCTGAAATGATTATTAGTGGAAGGAATTATTTCATTGAATCTTTTTAGTAATGATAGGTAAACTTAAGTGTCAGTATTACTCCTTTTTTTCATTTTAATGATTTGGAATATGTACAAGCTCAGTAAGAATTACAGTGTCATTCAGATTTCCTCTCTTTTCTGCTACGTGTTATTGAATGCTAAGGCATTGGGGCTACAGTGGTGAACACAACAAACCATGTCCCTCATCTCATGGAACTTAGCAGTTTTATTAGAGGGATAATAGACAAGTAAATGACTAAATAAAATACTTTTGATTGTGATAAATAAGTACAATGAAGGAGTAATAATAAGAGGTCTTGAGAGAAATAACTGGTGAGAATAGATTGTGAGAAGTTCATTGAACATGCACTTCTTCATGTTTAGTGGCAGTTAGACCTTTTCAGATAATCACTTGATCCATATATGGCAAGTATTTTTGTCTTGCAAATAAATATTTGAAATTTTCAAGTCAGAAATAAGTAAGCTATAACTATCATGTAAAATTACCTAGGCTCTTTGAATTTTTAAAAAGCGTTATTTTTATTCCTGTGAATGAATAGTGAACTTGATTATCAGAGACACAGTTTGCTAGTAAAATCTTAGTCCATTTTTATAATTCTGTCAGCAGCAGTGTTTGTCTTGACTACTGTGCCTGCATTTTAAATAAGTACTGAATGAAGCAAGGTGGTTCCTCAACTACCACTAAAATAATAAGCTGAATCATTTGAGGCTCAGAAAAAAAAGAATACTATTAGGAAATTTAAATTTATTGGGACGTTTTTGTATGGTTAATGTCGTTAATACTAAAAAGAAATGGTCTGGTACCATTAATCTAGTTGCCAGAGAAAGGTGGTACTTATTAAGGTTTTTGTTTAATATGTGTTATAATAGCCAATATTTGGATTATTAATAAAATATAGTAGCCAAGGACATGAGACTCTTTGTTTTTTATACAACACATACTTGATATCGTATTTTTGACATTTTGGTCAGATGTTCTTCCCTTTTTTTTAAACAAGTTAAAAAAACTTTTTTGTTAATGTTTATTTATTTTGGAGAGAGAGACACAGAGCATGAGCGGGGGAGGGGCAGAGAGAGGGAGACACAGAATCAGAAACAGGCTCCAGGCTCTGAGCCATCAGTCCAGAGCCTGACGCGGGGCTCGAACCCACAAACTGCAAGATCATGACGTGAGCCAAAGTCAGCCACCCAACAGCTAAGCCACCAAGGTGCCCGAAATGTTCTTTCCTTTTAATGCCATTCATTTACTTTTTTTTTATAGACTACTAAAATGTAAAATGTCTTAATTCTTTTCACTAGTTAACACAGATAAAAGTATAAATACAAATATTATAAATGTAATTATGTTTGAATTTTTAAAATAGGTCGTGTCTTATTTTTTAAATATTTTTATGTTTATTCATTAAAAAAAATTTTTTTAATGTTTTATTTATTTTTGACAGAGCATGAGCGGGGGAGGGGCAGAGAGAGAGGGAGACACAGAATCCGAAGCAGGCTCCAGCCTCTGAGCTGTCAGCACAGAGCCTGACACAGGGCTTGAACCCATGAACTGTGAAATCATGACCTGAGCCAAAGTCAGACACTTAACTGACTGAGTCACCTAGGTGCCCCTATATCATCAGTCTTAGAGAAGAGACTCTTATATTTTAGAAATCTTTGAAACTTATGTTTAGTACTATAGTAATGTGCAGTTTTAGTAACAGCATTTTGCTCAGTGTGTAATTCAGGAAAGGGATATGAGCCCAGACCTTTGCCAGAAGTATTGTTTAACTTCTTATTGTGAAAGTAGTTTCTGGATAACTTCTAGGAAGAAGGAGAAGCCTAGTTTAAGTTATCTTTTTTTTCTTAAATGAGCTTAGATACATTTTTAAAGTTTATTTATTTTGAGAAAGAGAGAGTATGCACAAGCACAAGTGGGGTGGGGAAGAGAGAGAGGAAGAGAGGGCCCCAAGCAGGCTCAATGCTGTTAGTACAGAGCCCAGCGTTGGGCTCAATCTCACAAAACACAAGATCATGACCTGGACTGAAATCAAGAGTCGGACACTTAACTGACGGAACCACCCAGGTACCCTGTAGTTCAAGTTATCTTTAAAGATTACCTAAATACTGTCTGTGTTGGCACAAACATGAAATAGCCTTTTTACAGTGTTTTAGCAATATGAACTTTAATTCATGGAAGCTTGTGTGTATATCAATAAAGCTTTTAGATGGTCAACTAAAAATGTAGTTAATATACCACTTTTTATAGAAAAACTAAGTCAACAAAAAGTACTAGGAATAAAATTACTTGTACCTGTCAGAGCACCTTTACTGTTATTTTCCTTTTAATGTAATCTCTGACAGTTCTTTCTTTTTTCTTTTAATTTTCTTTTTTATTTTTTAAAATTTGTATCCAAATTAGTTAGCATATAGTGCAACAGTGATTTCAGGAGTAGATTCCTTAGTGCCCCTTACCCATTTACCCCATCCTCCCTCCCACAGCCCCTCCAGTAACCCCCAGTTTGTTCTCCATATTTATGAGTCTCTTCTGTTTTGTCCCCCTCCCTGTTTTTATATTATTTTTGTTTCCCTTCCTTTATGTTCATCTGTTTTGTCTCTTAAAGTCCTCATATGAGTGAAGTTATATGATTTTTGTCTTTCTCTGACTAATTTCACTTAGCATAATACCCTCCAGTTCCATCCACGTAGTTGCAAATTTTGCCAGTTCATTCTTGTTTGGTCTTTTTCTTTTTATTAAGTATTGGTGTTCTCCAGGCTGTTTTCATACCAGGATAGAATTTCTCCCTGTTCTGTGAAACAACACAATCTCCAGTACGCCTTCTCATTCCCTGCTTTATTTTTATACTTAGCACTTATCATCAAAATCACTTACTTATTTTCTGTCTACCCCATGAGAGCACAGATTTTTGTTTACTGCTGTATTTCCATTTTCTAGAACAATGTCTGGCAGATAATAAACACACAGTAAATATTTGTTGAATGAATAACTGCTCTGGTTTTCTCAGTTCTTTCAGTTATATTGCTAAAATTCTTTCTCTATACATTTTTTATGTTTCTTACCACTTTTTTAAAAAAAAATTCACATTTATTTATTTTTGAGAGACAGAGCATGAGTGAGGGAGGGAGAGAGAGAGGGAGACACAGAATCTGAAACAGGCTCCAGGTTCTGAGCTGTCAGGACAGAGCCCAATATGGGGCCCAAACCCATGAACCATAAGATCATGACCTGAGCCGAAGTCAGACAGTTAACCAACTGAGCCACCCAGGTGCCCCTTTTCTTGCCACTTTTCTAACAAAGTGAAGTATCTTCACTAATTCATATACGTATGTATTATCATCCTTAACTCTTCAATTAATCTGTTCCTCCTACTTAAAGTCATATTTATCTTGGGCTCAAATATGTATTATTTTTCCATTTCTTTAGCACCTTAATAATGAACATCTTTAGAACTAGGTGATGTCTGGGAAATCTGGGGATGATATTTAATAGAGTTTCAACAATAGCAATCAGGTTTTTTTAGTCTCTGATATCTTTTATGTTTTGTTTATTTTTCAGTGTTACTTGTAAGATTAGAATAGGGAAATAGGAATTTTTACAAATCTTCTGGATGCATAGAGCCAAATAGAGGTTTTAGAATAATTGGATTTTTAAAATTTGTGTAGTTTTTAAGGCCGCCCGGCTAGCTCAGTCGGTAGAGCATGAGACTCTTAAAATTTGTGTAGTTTTTAGCTGCCTTGCCTAATATTATCACTTTCAGACATAACTAAATTAATACTTGGAAATAACGTAAAAGATTTTTTTCCCATTAACTAGTATTTCATAACGACCACTAAAAAAAAAAAAAAAACTTTATACTTTTGTTTTATTTCCTGCCCTTCCCAACAGAAGTCACATACACAGTAAGTCATGGAGCTGACATTTAAGCCTAGACATTCAATTGTACTCTACCAGAGTATGCTGTACTAGGTATCAGATTCTGCTACACTAAAGTACATTTTCAGACACATGGAGTTAAGTTTGAATATAGCAGTTTTTTGTAGCAATTGCATCATCGAACTACTAGAGTTACATAGCATGAAAGTCAAACACATTAGGTTATTGATGATACCATACAGTGAAAGGATCAATGAGATTGCTTTTATCTTTTTGAACAGACAGAGTTACCATGAGGCATGGGATAACAGAGTAGGCAGGAGTGGGGAGCCAGCTGAGGAAGAGGGTGGAGGAGTGAGGTTGTGGACGTATTGAAGATTACTATTGGTCTGGACAGTTTCCTTATAACATTATACCAACATGGAATGTTACATGGCAAAACAATATAATAAATTACCTTGAAAATCTAAGTTGATGTTTTCTGGTATGATTTATCAGTTTTCACGCATGTTATCCCAAAACAAGTGGTATAAATGAGAATTATCCTTTATCTTAAAACTGAGGTAAAGGTTTTTTCCTAATAATTCAGGATCTCTTAAAATTTAATACCTCTTTAATAATACTGAATTTGAATGTTCTTTGTTCTTAGACTATCTCAGCTAAATGGGATAGAGACAGAACAGTGATTGGTTTTTTTAATGCATCTCATATTTATGATTTCTTTTAAATATATGTACAGGTAGTCTTTTTTTTTTTTAATGTTTATTATTTACTTTTGAGAGAGACAGAGCATGAGTGGCGGATGGGCAGAGAAAGGGAGACAGAATCCGAAGCAGGCTCCAGGCTCTGAGCTGTTAGCACAGACCCCAGTGTGGGACTTGAACCCATGATCTGTGAGAATATGACCTGAGTTGAAGTCGGACGCTCAACTGACTGAGCCCCCCAGGCGCCCCTGTGGGAAATAAATTTCTTTACAACATTCAGCCATCTCCAGGAATATGGCCGCCTCCCCAGTTATTCAAGGCTTCATCGCGGATTGAAGAGGCAGAGGAGAGAATAGGTGAATTAGAAGATAAAATTATGGAAAAAGAGGAAGCTGAGAAAAAGATAAAAAAATCCAGGAGTACAAGGGGAGAATTAGAGAACTAAGTGATGCAATCAAACAGAACAATATCTGTATCATAGGAATTCCAGAAGAAGAAGAGAGAGAAAGGGGCTGAAGGTGTACTTGAACAAATCATAGCTGAGAACTTCCCTGATCTGGGGAAGGAAACAGGCATTGAAATCCAAGAGGCACAGAGAACTCCCTTCAGACATAACTTGAATTGATCTTCTGCATGACATATCATAATGAAACTGGCAAAATACAAGGATAAAGAGAGAATTCTGAAAGCACCTAGGGATAGATGGGCCTTAACATACAAAGGTAGACCCATAAGGGTAGTAGCAGACCTGTCTACTGAAACTTGACAGGCCAGAAAGGAATGGCAGGAAATCTTCAATGTGATGAACAGAAAAAATACGCAGCCAAGAATCCTTTATCCAGCAAGTCTGTCATTCAGAATAGAAGGAGAGATAAAGGTTTTCCCAAACAAACAAAAACTGGAGGAATTCGTCCACTAAACCAGCCCTACGAGAGATCCTAAGGGGGATTCTGTGAGTGAAATGTTGCAAGGACCACAAAGTACCAGAGACACCACTACAAGCGTGAAACCTACAGATATCACAATGACTCTAAATCCATATCTTTCAATAATAACACTGAATGTAAATGGACTAATTGCTCCAACCAAAAGACATAAGGTATCAGAATGGATAAAAAAACAAGACCCATCTATTTGCTGTCTACAAGAGACTCATTTTAGACCTGAGGATGCCTTCAGATTGAAAGTGAGGGGATGGAGAACTGTCTATCATGCTACTGGAAATGAAAAGAAAGCTGGAGTAGCCATACTTATATCAGACTAACTAGACTTTAAATTAAAGGTTGTAACAAGAGATGAAGAAGGGCATTATACAATAATTACAGGGTGTATACATCAGGAAGAGCTAACAATTATAAATGTCTATGCACCAAATTTGGGATCCCCCAAATATATAAAACAGTTAATCACAAACATAAGCAACCTTATTGATGATAATTGATAAGTCTCCTGGTAATTGCAGGAGACTTTAATACTTCACTTACAACAATGGATAGAATATCTAGACAGAGAATAAATAAAGAAACAAGGGCCCTGAATGATATATTGGATCAGATGGACTTGACAGATATATTTAGAACTCTGCATCCCACAGCAACAGAATATACTTTCTTCTTGAGTGCACATGGAGCATTCTCCAAGATCACATACTGGGTCACAAAACAGCCCTTACGTAGTATAAAAGAATTGAGATCATGCCATGCACACTTTCAGACCACAATGCTATGAAACTTGAAATCAAGCACAGGAAAAAGTCTGGAAAACCTCCAAAAGCATGAAGGTTAAAGAACATCCTACTAAAGAATGAATGGGTCAACTAGGCAATTAGAGAAGAAATTAAAAAGTATATGGAGACAAATGAAAATGAAAATACAACAGTATGTCCATGTAGTCTTGATAATTTTGCTTCAAGGCAAGGAAACAAAGAATGATTCTTTAGGTCCATTTAGCTGTTACATACTTAGCTAATAGCATATTCTGTCCTGAGGTAACTTGCTTTGAACTGGAAATTTTATTTATTAAATAACCAGATTCAGTCTTTGGAGTAAGTGATTTTAGCACTTCTTGACACTTACTCTTAATTATTTATCTGACATGATACACATACTGAGTGTATACTTTTTCTTTAAATGTGTGCATGTTTTGGGGCACCTGGGTGGCTCAGTCATGCATCCAGCTTCAGCATAGGTCATGATCTCATAGTTCTGGGTTTGAGCCCCATGTTGGGTTCTGCACTGACAGGAAGGAACTTGTTTGGGATTCTCTCTCTGCCCTTCACCCACTCACGTGTATGTTCGTGCTATCTCTCTCTCAAAAATAAATAAACATTAAAAAAAAATAACATGTATCCATGTTTTGGTAATAGTTTTTTAAAGAGCCAGTATATATAACACTGAAGAAAATGTTTTGAGTCTTTCTAATACATACCTATAAGGAATTATAGATAAAAGATGAATTCTAATGAACCTCTGGTACATGTTACACACTGGCTATGGGAAAATGCTTTATGGGATCTAGAATTACACATCTTTAAAAAGCAATACAAGTTAAATTTTCATGATATTTGCTCCCTCATCATAGTATTAAGTAAAGAGTGATTCAGAAAGAATTAAACACTTTTAAAAATATATTCCTCAGTAACTGGTTATGTCTGAATATATAGTGAAAGCCAAATTATAAGGACATTCACAATTGTTTGTATAATTTTGCATAGATTGAGCAATATCACGGGACAGCATTGAGCAATATCACAGGACACCTGTCGTCCTGTAGTCTTAATTCATTGCAGACCCTTTGTAGCATGTCATTATTAGTGATAGTAATGACAGACACATTGTGTTCCTTCATCTCCTCAAAACAAGGATACTAAAAATGGAAGATGCATAGTTGATGTATTAACTAAAATGAGTAATTTGAAAGCATTCAATTCTTCTGAATCATCCCGTAGTATCAGAATGTGTATATATTCTTGTCATGGACAATTTGAGAGAAATTGAACTAAAACATCTATTGTAGATAGAGGGGAGAAATAATGATTCACTGAGGAAGAGCTCACTTGCATGAAATGATCCTAAGGCACAATTTTTAATGAAGTAACTAGTGTCCTTAATTTTTTTAATGTTTATTTGTTTTTGAGAGAGACTGAGCATGAGTGGGGGAGGGGCAAAGAGAGAGGGAGACACAGAATCCGAAGCAGGCTCCAGCCTCTGAGCTGTCAGCACAGAGCCTGACATGGGGCTCAAACTCAAAAACCGTGAGATCGTGACCTGAGTGGAAGTCGGACATTCAACTGACTGAGCCACCCAGGCGCTCCATAATTTCCTTAATTTTAATAGAGGTTTTTAATTCCCTTAAAGAGAAGTAACAAAAGACCAAAAAGAGTAATCATGCTTGATCTTTTATTGAGGAATATTATTTAATCATCTTTAAATCATCATCTAATACCTAAAACTCAGATTTCCAAATAGTCAATATTAGACCTGTTCACTTGGACACTTATTTTGTAGATATTTGATATGTTATTAAGTCTGGCTGATACAATAATTTTAGTTACTTAATTCATTAACTTAAAGTTACAAAAAGTTTAAGATCTTAGATGTCTTTTTAAGACCTTGGGTAAGTTTTTTCACCTTTTTGAAAGCTTTTTATTTGCAGTATAGCATATCCACAGAGAAATGCACAAATCATAAGTTACAGCTTATTGACTAATTAATCAGCATTACCTGTATAACAACCATTGGGGTATCTTTTTACAGGAGACTTTGCAGCAATTGATCATGATGTCATTGCCAAATGTCTTAATCATTGGCAAAAATCCTTTTTCTGGTAAGTATTAAAATTAGCATAAAGTGATAGTCTTAACTTTGCGTAATGCTATAATGCTTATCAAGATCTTGCTTATTTATATGAATACAATGGCTCTAGGTAAAATCAGAGGTGATATTCCATTTTATAAAGAGGCAATAAGCTTAGAATATTTGTAATGTGTAGGACGGAACAGACATTCATTTTACGTTAAGGCAAGTGTTGTTTTAACTCTACCACATTGATACTTTCCTGTAATTATTTTTAGTATCTCATTATAAACAATATAGAACATGATTAAAGGAACATAACCTTAGAAAAGAAGTGATTTTGAAATAATTTCTAGGTTTGTATTCATACATCTGCTCTCATTGCCAGAGCTGTTTGAATCTAAAGATTTTAGTGATTGATGTTGTAGTTTAAACTACTTCTAAATAGAAAGATGAGAAGCAGTTTTCTTAGGTCATTTAAATTATTTTTGTCAGAAATTTCTGCCCTTTGCCAGGTTTTAAATGTGACCTGTTCAGAGTTTTAATTTTTGAACAACTAGGGAAATTAGCAACTACTAACAAATTTCAACAATGGACTTACTTTTTCAGGCTGTCTGTAATCCAACTCCAAGTATATCTTCTCCAAACCCCACCCTCCATTCTCATTCAAAACACAAATAAAGCTGAAATAAAAACTAAAATCAAGCAGCTGCTTTTCCTGAGGAAATTACCACTTAGGTGAGGTGAATCAGTTTAGACGGTCTTTAGAGATATTCTGGGATGTTTGACTATACAAATTAAAAAATGAAAAAAATTATATGTGAAATGGAATTATTTTCAGTTTCACATGCATTTAGTAATTACCTACCAAATTATAAAGACCAGGAATATAAAGAAAATGGTCTGTACTTTGCAGAATCTTGTGTTTTGGTGAGAGATGCACAGATGACTGGGAAACCATGTAATAATTAATACAAAATAGAGCTCTGTAAAAGTATTAAGGCATGTGAAATATGGAGCCGTTATTCTTATAGTTGGCAGATAAGAGAGGGTTGGGGACCACTGGTGGCTGGTTTGGTCAGGGAAGACTACACAGAGATGTTAGAGTGGTGCCTAGGATCGTGATTAGTAAGTAACTCACTAGAGGGATGGTGTAGGGAAGAAAGACAAGCAGAGAGAGTAACAAGTGAAGGCAGAGGAGTGTAGATGTGTATATATTTGGGGAACGGTGATCAGGTGTGGCTAAGAAAATAGATTGTTTCCTGGAGAGTAGGAGGAAATGTTTCAAAAGAAGGTTTGGACTTTATTATGGACAGATTGGCCTGATGGTGAAATTCTGCCCAAAGAAGTGACTTTTTTTTTTGTCAGATGTATATGTTTTGAGAAAATCTGAATTGAGTGCTGTTTCACAGCAAATGTACTATCCAGTTCTGTTACAGACCATTAATTTTATCCAGTTTATTATAAATGTTCATTTTTACCAGCCTGGCTATAACATTTAAGGTTTGGATTCTCATGAGTCTACACAGTGTAAAGCCATTTAAATTTTATAGGTAGATGGATCATATATGTGTTTTAGAAAGAGAACATTAATAGACCTAAAAAGAAGCCAGACCTATGAGGAACCATTTTGACTGAATTTATGGCATGCCCTTATATCAGCTGTTCTGCATTTGGTATACTGGTGTGGTATAATAATTTATGGAAAACTAGTAGATTTATAATTAGCACACTTTATTGGATAGAGAATTGAAGCGCATTTTGTCTATACTGTAACCCTTCAAAATGGACATCCTTGGTCATTTCTTCTGCTGTTACCACACTGTGCACACAGAGCTGCTTTTTTGAATTCTTCACTATACTTGCAGACTTAATCCTTGGGTCAAGTTGCTGTGAATAGTAACTTAACAATGAATTCTACCAATGTAAGAAAGAGAGTGGAACTAAAGTGAAATGTAGTACTTAGCAATCATTTTTATTTCAGAACAAGGCACAGAAGAAGTTAAAAAGTTGCTTTTACTTTTACTGGGTTGTGCAGTTCAGGTAAGTTAAAATATTTCTTCATATTTTCATTTTAATAACTTCTTTATATATTTTTTCAGGCTGTAGTTTTTGAAAGACTTAAAGATGGGCTATTGCTTTTCAAAGTCTACATTAGGAACTTTTAAATAACTATAACCTAAGGACATTTTGAAGGAAAACACTCTGTTACTTCATTTCAAACTTTAGTTATATTATCAGCTAGCTGTATCGTTTAAAAACTGTGTATATTGTTTTAATTCTGAGGCTTCTAGTGACCCCAGGTATTTCAAATTTTCTTAGAGGTACTCTTAAAAACTTCTCCCAAATATCCTTATGATTTATGTGTTTATGTATGTGTGCTACAGAAGAGAAAGGATTAGCAACAGAAAGAGGCAGAAATTATGAAAAACGTTATTTAGGAGTCTGGGTTATTGCCCTTTTGATAACTGATTATAATAATAAGAGCAGGCTGTGGCTTATCGAAAGCCTACTTTCTTTCAGGTATGATTCTTTATATAGGTTTTCTTGTAATTTCTTTTTTCACACGAAGAGGTTGGTATTTAGGTCAGGTGATATGTAAGTTCCCCTAATGAAGACATTTGTGAGAGTAGGAAAAGAGAACTGTTAACAATTACGGTGGAACTGCATGTGTAAACTGGGACTGTACCTGACAAACCAAGATGGTTGCTCTAGATTCGTATTTCTGCCCTTTGCCAGGTTTTAAATGTGACCTGTTCAGAGTTTTAATTTTTGAACAACTAGGGAAATTAGCAACTACTAACAAATTTCAACAATGGACTTACTTTTTCAGGCTGAAAAAGATTAAACTCTTGTCTGACTTCAAAATGTATTTCTCTGCTGATTTTTCCTTTAATCAGCCATTTTTTGGATGAGTGATTACAGTGTTAAACTATCTCAGTTATTTGTGGAATGAATTTATTTGTAAACAAATAAATATTGTGACCGTGAGTAAGTTTTTTACATACATATGCCAGAAATTATATATCCGAGAGAGTGTGGTTTTTAGAGCTGATTGCTTGGGAGCTATATACTTACACATCGCATGTTATTTAAGTTTCATGCTGTGTAATATACAGATGTTTACTTTATAATTGTCTAAATATTAAGCAAATACAGTGTTTATAGTCATTGCTATTCTAATTTGGTCGTCAGATCCTAAATTAGAAACACAGCCTTAATTATTTACAGCCTTAAATACTTTATTTGCTTTTAAAAATACCCACTACTGGGGCACCTGGGTGGCTCAGTTGGGTAAGCATCCGACTTCAGCTTAGGTCATGATCTCATGGTTTGTGAGTTCAAGCCCTGCATCGGGCTTTGTGCTGAGAGCTCAGGGCCTGGACCTTGCTTCGGATTCTGTGTCTCCCTTTCTCTCTGCCCCTCCCCTGCTTACACTCTGTGCATTCCTTTCTCAAAAATAAATAAACATTAAAAATTAAAAAAATAAAAAATAAAAAAAATACCCACTACTGATGAGCGTTATGTAAATTTAAATAACATAGTGACAGCATAAATTTGGTTGTAACTCCTGGTTACTATTTGGTTATTGCTGGTTACTAAAATTGACAGGAGAAACAGAGCAGAACTAAGGACTTTTTATGAACAGTTTAGGGAAAGCCTAAATAAAATATTAAAGAAACCATTATTACCATTTGTAAAAGCAATAAAAAAATATTATAAAATCTAAGCTGCTAACCCCTACCCTATTTTCTATAATTCTCTCGTATCCTATATTTAAGATAGAATTTAGATTTCATCCTGTAGGTATTTGGGAGCTGCTGATGCTAATGACATCAAATGGGTAACAATCAGAATCTCCCTGTCAGCCCCTTTAACTGCCTGTATGAACAGTGTGAAATCTTTGTGGATACTGAAGAGCCAAAATGTACTTCAGGAGAAGAAACTGTTGACAAAGCTAAATAGCCAACAAGTATTGTTTAAACACTGTCTAAAATATAATCTGAATTACAGAAAATCTATTCCTGTGTAATTCAACAGGTTAAAAGTCTGACATTTAATGTTATAACTTGCACAAATATGTTTTTCCACATCAGGATTAGTTTTTTGTTATACTTGTGATTCATAGGTAGAAATAGCAAGTTAAAGTTTGTTGATATGATACTAAAGTTCAAGAATTGAGTGAGCCACAAGTTTTAAAAGATGCTATATTCATAAAAAGAAATAGAAATGGAAAGAAGCATAAGAAAATTGGAAAACATTAAGACTTTTTTATCTTCAGTTATACATAAATATAAACCACAGGAATAACTTTGAATACAAAGAAGACTTTTCAAGGCCAGGGCTTATATATTTTCATTATTGACTAATTAAACCAGTCCAGTTCCACAGGATCTTGTTCAGTGGGTAACAAATCTTCTAAACCAGTTCTGAGTATTAGCTAAAATTTTTATGGACACATAGCTCTGCATCTGAGCCATGAGATAGTTGAGAGAAGATTCCCAATTTCTTTCTTCAAAGACCATGTAAAATTCAGCAGAACTTAGGTTTATATTAGTGCTGGCTCTTCAGTCTCCAAAAATATTTATTTTGGACTTTCACCAGTTTGCATAGTATTGAAAGTAACTGAGTGTCAAGTGTGATTGGAATTAAAATTTTGATCTTTATGTGTGCCCTCATAAGCAATTACAAGACTCATATTTGATTCAAAAAACTGTTTTTGAACTTGCTCAGCTTGAGGGCTACACTCTGATGGATGTTTTTCTACCACTTATCTGTAAACCATCTTAAAAATTAACATTTTAGAACATTAATTATTCCATTACATTTGGGGAAATAATACATAGCTTCTAGTTGAGGCATTTATTTTTCTGAGAATACATGAGAATAGCAAATGTAGCTTAATATAAAGAGGGAATTTTTTTGCTGAAACTGTTTTTTTTTTTTGTCATGGGAAAATTTATACCTAACATAAAATTCACTATTTTACGAAATTTTTAAATACAGTTCATTAGCATTAAGTACATTCACATTGTTGTGCAGCCATCACCACTACCCATCTCAGAACTTTTCTCATCTTCCAAAACTGCAACTCTATACCTGTTAAACAGTAATTCCCTATATCTCTTTTACCTCCAACCCCCGGCAACCACCATTCCACCTTGTCTTTATGAATTTGACTAATCTAGGACATCACATAAGTGGAATCATACAGTATTTGTCCTTCTATAACTGATTTATTTCACTTAGCGTAATGTCTTTAAGGTTCATCCATGTTGTAGCATGTGTCAGAGTGTCTTTCCTTTTATGACTACGTAATATTCCATTGTATGTATATACTACATTTTGTTCATCCATCCTTTGATGGACACTTGGGCTGCTTCCACTTTTTGGCTATTGTGAATTATACTATTGTAAATATGGGTATACAAATAGCTGTTTGAGTCACTGCTTTCCGTTTTTTTGGTGTCTATCCAGAAGTGGAACTGCTAGATTATATATGGTTGGTCTGTTTTTAACTTTTTTAGGACCTGCCATATTGTTTTCCATAGTGTCTGTACCATTTTACCTTCCCACCAACAGTATATAGAGTTCCAATTTCTCCATATCCTCGCCATCATTGATTATTTTCTATTTGGGGTTGTGGGAGAACCATTCTTTAAAGAGGGAATTTTAATTTTTCTATTTTTATTTATTTTACATGGCTTATTTTGGTTTTACTTTTGATGGAACTATGATCTCTATTCTCTATTCAGTCATTAGTGTTCTTATTCTTACTGAAAACATTGTCATGTGTTCCTCATTTTACTGTTTTATTGTTCAGTAGCTTGTTTTGGGTACTTTTTCCTTATTTTTGTATGATTTTTAAACATAAACCTGTTTTCTTTAATAAGAGAAAGCACTGAGAGTACTAAGTAAAAATATAAGGAATTTGAGGAACATTAAGAGATGATACTCTGGTGAAAGATGCAGAACTTTAGGGTTAATGCAGTTCTCCCCACCAGGCCTCCAACTTCCTACCCACATAACTTTTCTGCTCTTTTCCTATATCCCAGCTTCCCAGATATTCTTAGAATATCATGGTAATCTGCTGACTTAAGTATCAGTTGCTATTATAGAGTTAGAAATAACTTTAGTGCCCATAACACATTCAAAACTTTATATAAAGATAAAAGAGAGCTTCATTTTAAGTGGAAAAAAACAATTTGTAATGATTATTTAGTCTTCTTCACAAGAGTCTTCATAGCTGGAAGTAAAATTATTTATAGGCCTATTTTTAACACCATACTTTTTTTCTATTTTTTTTTTTAATTTTTTTTTTCAACGTTTATTTATTTTTGGGACAGAGAGAGACAGAGCATGAACGGGGGAGGGGCAGAGAGAGAAGGAGACACAGAATCGGAAACAGGCTCCAGGCTCTGAGCCATCAGCCCAGAGCCTGACACGGGGCTCGAACTCACGGACCGCGAGATCGTGACCTGGCTGAAGTCGGACGCTTAACCGACTGCGCCACCCAGGCGCCCCTCACCATACTTTTTTTTAATGTATATTCATTCGAGATAGAGAAGGAGAGAGAGAGAGAGAGAGAGAGAGAGAGCGAGAGAGAGAGAGCGAGCATGAGGGGCAGAGATAAGGAGACATAAAAACTGAAGCAGGCTCCAGGCTCTGAGCTGTCAGCACAGAGCCTGATGCAGGGCTCAAACTCACAAACCCCAAGATCATGACCTGAGCCAAAGTCGTACACTTAACCAATAGGAGCCCCAACACCATACTTCTTTATTTATGCTCTGGAACTAGGCTGTCAATACAGTAGCCACTGTGAGCCACATGTGGGTATTTAAATTAAAATCAATTACTATTAAAATGAAATTTTCTTTTTAAAAAAAATTTGTAATGTTTATTTTTGACAGAGAGAAACAGCATGAGTGGGGGAGGGGAAGAGTGTGTGAGAAACAGAATCCTAAGCAGTCTCCAGGCTCTGAGCTGTCAGCACAGAGCCCAATACGGGGCTCGAACTCACAAACCGTGAGATTATGACCTGAGCCTAAATCGGACACTTAACCAACTTAACCAACCACCCAGGCTCCCCTAAAATGAAAATTTCAATTTCTTAGTTGCATTAGCTACATTTTGGTATTCAGTAGCTGTATACCTGTATTGGACAGGTATATTGGACAGCTGTATTACTGTATTGGACAACACTTAAATAAAACTTTGGTCTGATAATTGAACTTCAGAGTTGTATCTTCTCTCATTCTCTTTTCCATCTTGATAGTCTGTCCCTCAAGATCCTACAACCTTCATTCTGCATTCTTTAAAAAAGCCTAACCTGGGGCTCCTGGGTGGCACAGTCGGTTAAGCGTCCGACTTCAGCCAGGTCACGATCTCGCGGTCCGTGAGTTCGAGCCCCGCGTCAGGCTCTGGGCTGATGGCTCAGAGCCTGGAGCCTGTTTCCGATTCTGTGTCTCCCTCTCTCTCTGCCCTTCCCCCATTCATGCTCTGTCTCTCTCTGTCCCAAAAAATAAATAAACGTTGAAAAAAAAAAAAAAGCCTAACCTATTTATGAAGCATATTTGGAATTCTTGAAACTTATAGAGTTTGAATAAAGATGAGATTTAGTAGAAACTGTGGGTATTTTAAGTGTAAAAGAAGAAATCTCATTGATTTGTGTTGAGACTGTGTTAAACGATGAGCTCTTAAAGATAGTATAAATAAGGGGCGCCTGGGTGGCTCAGTCGGTTAAGCGTCCGACTTCGGCTCAGGTCACGATCTCACTGTCCGTGAGTTCGAGCCCCGCGTCGGGCTCTGTGCTGACAGCTCAGAGCCTGGAGCCTGTTTTGGATTCTGTGTCTCCCTCTCTCTCTGACCCTCCCCCGTTCATGCTCTGTCTCTCCCTGTCTCAAAAATAAATAAACGTTAAAAAAAAAAAAGATAGTATAAATAAAGAAATAATGGCCATAGGGCTTAGAAAAGGGAGGTATATGTGTTGAAGGCAGACAAAGATATGGCAGTTGAAATCGGGGGACCTTTCAGTGAGTGGTAGTTATCATAACCCTGCCAATTTTATATGATCATTCGCTCAAAAACTATGTATAGGTCAACATCTTTGGAAGCATTAAATTTAAAAATTGGGCATATCGTAACTAAAAAGGTAGTTAATATATACCACAGATGTACTGTCAGAAAGTTATTCTTAATTGTCACTAGACCTATCACATACTATTTACTAGATAAAAAAATCTTATTTTTAAATTGACTAGTTTTAATCCCATTCCCCCAAAACTCTGATTTCCTAGTCACAGCTAGAAATTGTGTAAGGTGGGGGGGCAAAGAGCGAGGGAGAGAGAGAATCCCAAACATCTCCATGCTGTCAGCACAGAGCCTTTGATCTCACAAACTGTAAGATCATGGCCTGAGCTGAAATCAAGAGTCAGATGCTTAACCTCCTGCGCCAACCGTCTCCCCATAATTTTAATATTATTATGTCATTCTAATAATTTTGTTTTTATAGGACACAGAACTTTTTGCACTGATGGGAATGTGTTAAGTTAAATTGTAGGCAATGGAAATAGAATGTTACAATTTGATGTAATAAATACGTAGAGTGTAAATCATAACCTTGCTAAGTTTCTTAATGATCTAAGAACCAATTTTCTTTTTGTGAGTCTGTTCTCTTCACTAGTAGTTTGGTAATTGGCCCAGGAGATGCAGCTTAAGCTAGACAAGGCAGTGCTTTCTATTTTGTATGCACTTCTCATTTGGTAGCTGCAAGAATACATTTATACTAGCAGTTGGATTGTAGTTTAAGAGATGTAGACCCAGGAGGCAGAAATACTAAGATGCATGTTAAACTGTTACTTAGTACTGAGAAAGAAAAAGATTAGATTTACATCATAATATTTTTAGTTTATATAAAGATTTTTTTAAAGTTACACAATAAATAATTGCTGCATTTATTCTACTTGATACACGTGTGTGTATATATATATATATATATATATATATATATATTCTTAAATTTTGTCCTTGGTAACTTTATGTTATTGTAGAAACAAATCAAATATTTATTGTACTACCTTATAAATGTTGAACTGGGCCACAAAAGTAGGTTTCTTTTATTAAGATTGATAGGATGAAGATGTGAGAATGGATTGTAAGCTTGAAGTAAAAATTGCTTACAGTTTTTTTTTTTCCAAGAAGAAAGGCTGTTTTGTTTGATGATAGCCAAAGACTGACTGAGCTTTTTGGCTGTATTCCGAATTCTGCCACTGACTCACTGTGTTTTTTGGCAAGTAACTTATCCTCCCTGAAACAAGTTCTTGATTCTTTACTTTTCTGTTTGTAAAGTTAGCATAATAATATTGTACTGACCTCACATGGGTTGTGTAATGGTTTCCCGCTTTAGAACTGTACAGCATAAAAATAGTATGGGTTTTCAGTGCCATGCTTTTTAAATAAATATTTCTAAATTGTTATCTTTTTGTTAAGTGAGTATATTAGACCATTTAAATACAAAACCAACAAAACCCTCATTGTAGTGTTCAAAACATAACCAAACTTTCTGGCCCATTGAGTTTTTAGTTATTTACAACATATTAAGGACTATATCCCATAAAATGTGAATGATTGTTTTATTCATTTCTTTTAGTGTCAGAAAAAAGAAGAATTTATTGAAAGAATTCAAGGTTTAGATTTTGATACAAAAGCAGCAGTTGCCGCACATATTCAAGAGGTAATAACCTATATACGGTTTTTATATACTAATTTTTATAAAGCTTGTGGTGTGTTTATATGTCCCCAAAGACTTGAAGTCCTATGATGAGCAAGAACAAATCAAAGTCAGATTTAGATGAACTCTGCTATTAGACAAAGTGTCTTCTCTTTAGAGATAGTTTCTTAAATGAATCCTCATGGCACAGTGCTAACTAACTACAATGTATTGTTGCCTTTATCCATAGGGACATTAGGTAGAAAGTGTCTGAGGAATGAAGTGTATGTCTTTGTTAGACAGCACAGAATGAACAGTACATAGTAAATAGAAGCAGCAGAAAATGGATCACTGCCTGTAATTCAAAACTAATGTGAAGTAAGATGATAACCCGAGTACTAAGTCATTCCAGTGGTTTTCTTTTGAATGGACACAGTATAATTTTTATTGAAGATGTTACTTGAATTATAACACATTAGTCATTTTAACATCTATATAAGAACTCAAATCTAGGACATATTGTGCAATATTAAGTAATTGATACAGTTAACAGATGGATTTTAATTTCTGCATCTATCTAGTCTTGAGCTTTTAATCTTGTGTACTTAAGAGGACTTTTTAGAACTAGATCATGTTAAATTTTACATGTTGATTAGAGAACTAAGATAAGAGAGAGAATTTTTAAATAGTAAAAATTAGTAGTGTTTAAAATAATTCTCTATTTGAATAACCTGTGTTCTGTATATCATCTTTCTCTTTGTTAGCGTTCATAGAGCCCAGCCTTCTTGTCAGTAATAATGTTGTCAACAGTAAGCATATTAGTACTCCACAAGATACCAGGGTTTTTGTTTTTGTTTTTGTTTTTGGAAGTTTCCCCTTATATTTATTTGTTTGTTTATGCTAGCTTTGTAGTTTGTATATTATTTTGAATAAATGCTAAGTATTGCAAGTTACTAAATTTGCCATCATTCTTGAAAGTGTTTTTTATTATTATTATTATTTTTGCGGTTTCTTGTGAAAGTTAAAGCAGAATATCAGAATCACAGTGAGAAATGGAAAGCAAGAAATAAGTATTTCATTTATATAACTTTTCCATTTTTTAAAAATCTTTATGTTGGTAGCCCTTTTCTCCTAAGGTTCTGGGACAGTGTCATCTACAGAATCTGTAAAGAAAAGCTTTTCAAGTATAAAAGTACAATAACATATATCCTACAAGATTAAAAAACTTTTGCTTTTGAATCCAGCACAATTTAGTCTTACCTAAAGAAAAATTCATTGATTTTGTTAAAGCAGTTATCAAACATGTCAATATTACCTTCCCCTAGTAATACCTGAATTAAATGTTTTGCTTTTTAGCTGACAGGAAAACAAATATAATTTTTTTATTTAAAGATTATATTTAGTAAAAGTAATTCTTAGTATTAGCCTTTTTACCAGGTCTTCTTTAGGCATCATATTTGCTTCTCATTTTTATGATATGGACTGTATGATATTTAAGCTAATATTGCAGTAAAGTGAAACCAATTTTTAAGTATTAGCCATTTAGAAAAATTGCTGATTTTGATTTCTTTCCTAAAGGTAACCCATAATCAGGAAAATGTGTTTGATCTGCAATGGATGGAAGTGACTGATATGTCTCAGGAGGAAATAGAGCCACTCTTGAAAAATATGGCATTACATCTAAAAAGACTTATAGATGAAAGAGATGAACATTCAGAGGTTTGTAAATTCCTTTCAGAATATTGTGAAGGTTTGCTTTCCAGAAAAGGCAATTTCAGAGGGTTTTCAAATTGATACTCTGTTTCTTAGGGACAGGTAATAAAGTACTTTATGTCTTTATTTTTTGCAACACAGGAACAAAAAAGGATATTTAAGAGCCCCAAATCACCAGTAAAGAGATTGCAATTAGATATTCTTTTTTCCATTCTTTTAAATTATTATTCTGATTTTGTTCCTTTGTGTTTTTTTAAGTCCTCTCCATAGCTCTGGCAACAGTACAATAGTGTGAAACTGAAAATACTGTTGATGCAAATGGAAAAATCATTGCCTCTAAGCATGAGAATTTGCTTAAGGTTAATTTCTTACTTTTATTGCCACATTTTGAGGTTGGAAAAATAAGTGTTAATAAATGGAGAATAACAGGTGTTCTAAATAAAATGTCTCACAAAAGGTCTCAAATTTTGTAGTCAGTAAATGAGGTGTGATTTTAAAAAAGAATTATTATAGGCTCCTGTAAGAGTACTTGGCTTTTTTAAAAGAGTAAAATTGCACCAGGATTTTTGCCTGCACTCTCTGAAAACAGCTAATTTTATAGGAGTCTAGACTTCAGTGCATGTGATGGTGAGTAATATTTTGTTAATAGCAGACCAAAGTACTCTGCCATTCAGAAGAATGTATAGCTTTGATCAGTTGTTCCATTTACATGGGAGAGACAGTTTTGAACTTATTTATAGAGAATTTGATTACTCTTTGGACTAATGAAAGACTTGTTGAAAGACTAATGAAAAAAGAAATTCCTAAAGGTTTTTTTTTTTTTTTTTTTTTTTTTTTTTAAAAAAAAATAAATTTAAATTTTTTTTTTTTTTTTTTTTTTTTTTTTTTTTCTGAACAAAACTTTCATGTTAGTATAGTTGGGAATTTTCAGGTTTTTTTCAGGCATTACAAGAGAAGAAAATAGAGGAAATAAAGAAATATTTTGGAGTGACAACTACATTTTTTTTTTAAAATCTAAGACAGGTCAAAAGAAGAGAGAATTGAAAAATGTCCCTAGTATACACCAAGCTTATCCTGAAATACTAAGATTATTTTATTTTCAGTCTGAGTTTTGACCCATGTGCTTTATCTTCTTTTTATATTAACATCTTTCTACTGCTTTATTCTTTTTCTGAAACATTCTTCCATTTTTATTTCTTCTATTTGTATTTTGATAAGGTGTCCTCCGACTTCTGAGGGCATGTATGAATTGTTTGATCTCACTCTGTGAAGTTATTAATATTGGGTGAAGAAGGATATTATTTTGGAGAATGTGAACAAAATATTTGTCATTATATGATCTATGTCAAAACTAAGGAATATGAAACACTATAGTGATTGTTTGATGTATTATCCTATCATGCCTGACTATGCATTTTCATTGAATTTGTTTTTTTAACAAGCGAAAATTGGTTGTGTTCTCTTGTCTCAAGCTATTTGGGAAACAAGTTGCTAGCTGGTTTAAACCCCGTTCTCTAGGGCAAAGTTTTTCAGTTTGGGCCACCAGTGGACTAATTAGAAAAGATCATTAAAAATAATTGTGGGGCATCTGGGTGGTTCAGTCAGTTAAGCGTCCAACTCTTGATTTTGGCTTAGGTCATTAATCTCATGGTTTGTGAGTTTAAGCCCTGTGTTGGACTCTGCACTGACAGCATGGAGCCTACTTAGAATTCTCTCTCTCCCTCTGTCTCTGCCCTTCCCCAACTCACATTTGCACTTTCTTGCTCTCTCATAATAAATAAACATTTTTAAAAAATAATAATTGTGAAAAATATTAAGTGTAATACAATAATACATAAATGTAATAACTTTGTATTATTCAACTAGATTGAAACAAGTTCTTATTTAGATTTTCCCTTTAGCTCTTCTGTTTTCTCCTCCAAAATATTTTAATATATTTTTCCCTCTAAAGTATTTATTTATTTACTTATTTTAAAATTTTTTTAATATTTTGTTTTTTATTTTTGAGAGACACACAGAGTGCAAGCAGGGAAGGGGCAGAGAGAGAGGGAGACATAGAATCCAAAGCAGGCTCCAGGCTCTCAGCTGTCAGCACAGAGCCTGATGCAGGACTCAAACTTGTGAACTGTGAGGTCATGACCTGAGCTGAAGTCAGACACTTAACCAACTGAGCCACCCAGGCACCCCATAAAAATATTTTATTTTATATAAAAATTTTATGTAAAAAAAACAGAGGAAAGTTTGGTGTCACACTGAATAAACACATTGAAAGCATATGTATGGTTGTGGTTTGTAACTTTTCTACAAAACTTACCAGGCATGCTAGAGGAAAGAAAGAAGGAGTAAGTATCATATTCATAACATTTTTTGGAACACTTCAGAGTACAAAATGCATCATGCTCATTTTTAAGTGCACAGAAAGCTATAATAAAATTAGACTTTCAAAATTACAAATAAAAATCTGTACATAAGGATATTTTCTTTTTTTTTTTTTTTTTTAATTTTTTTTTCAACGTTTTTATTTATTTTTGGGACAGAGAGAGACAGAGCATGAACAGGGGAGGGGCAGAGAGAGAGGGAGACACAGAATCGGAAACAGGCTCTAGGCTCCGAGCCATCAGCCCAGAGCCTGACGCGGGGCTCGAACTCACGGACCGCGAGATCGTGACCTGGCTGAAGTCGGACGCTTAACCGACTGCGCCACCCAGGCGCCCCCATAAGGATATTTTCAAGGCCCTTCCATGTGCATAGCACTATGTAGAAAGAAGAATGGAACTTCCAAGAGAAGAACCATCACAACAGGTGTTACACATAGGTCTGCCTCTTTTCAGCTTGCAGACCCATCTCCTTGTAAGGGGAAGGTGTCACCCGGGTTGAAGAGGGCCATAGGCGTCACTAGTGCTCCTTGTCCACACTATGCTTATCCACAAGCACCGTGCTAAAAGAATAGAGTAGGGGGGCGCCTGGGTGGCTTGGTCAGTTAAGCGTCCAACTTCGGCTCAGGTCATGATCTCGCAGTCTGTGAGTTTGAGCCCCGCGTCGGGCTCTGTGCTGACAGCTCAGAGCCTGGAGCCTGTTTCAGATTCTGTGTCTCCCTCTCTCTCTGCTCCTCCCCTGTTCATGCTCTGTCTCTCTCTGTCTCAAAAATAAATGTTAAAAAAAATTTTTTTTAAAGAATAGAGTAGGATTTGCAGCAATAGCCTAAACTGCAGAGCTAATGCTGCAGACATAATCTTTGCTCCTATCCTGCTGATGAGGGCCAGGAACGTGCCTACCAGGTCCACTGCGGTGATGTGTCAAAGATCCAGGCCACACTGTGCTTGCTGAAGCATTCCCATTTGCAGCCAGTAGAAGAGAACTATGGATGTGGACACAGTGATCGTTTTCTCATAAAACTGGTATAGAAGTCATAAAACTGCTATTCTGACACCAACATTGACATTCATAGCTACACAGGTGGGCTCTGTGCCAGTTCAGGCCAGGTTGGATTGGTAGAATCATGCAGGGCTACGATGTAGCTCATAGCCACTGATGCAGGAGAACTCACAGGTGGCTCTTACTGCTGCTGCTGGAACATATCATGTAAGTGTTTTCTATTGTGTTGAGTTTACCTTTTTGTCTGACTTTAACTTGAAATATGCTAATGTCCTTAGCTCTGTCATAGACTACTGGCTCTTGTGACCTACTAGAAAATTTGAGTTGGGGTGGGGGGAGACACCTTTTAGAATAACATCAATTAGAATTGTTTCTGCTTTGTATCTTCCCTTGGGAGGGTCTCTGTGGGACCCAGACTGTCAGCTTAAGTTAAGCAATACATTCCTTCACACTTGGCCACTTAATTCTAGAAGGTTCCATAGCCACAAAGGAGGCTACTTGCCTGCTCCAGGCCTTTTTGCCCATACATGTATATCCTGGTAAGCGGTAGTATCCCAGGAGTTAAAGCAGGCACCATTTATGCACTTAAATACCCTCCATTTGGTGGCCTGGCAAAAGTAGGACATTACCTTTCAGTCAGTATTAAGAAGCTTCAGGCTGCTCACAGGATGCCCTTCCTTGTCAAAACAGAGCCTTTTTTTTTTTTTTTTTCTGTTTTGATTCATCTTTTGTTGTAATTGTTTTACTAGAATGTATAGTGTATAGAATGTATCACTCTGTTTTTAATTACTTTTCACTTTTTATTCTGGTTAAAATTTTTCTTAATGTTTGTTTTGGAGAGAGAGAGACAGACTGTGAGTGGGGGAGGGGCAGAGAGAGAGGGAGAAACAGAATCTGAAACAGGCTCCAGGCTCTGAGCTGTCAGCACAGAGCCCACCGCAGGGCTCAAACTCGTAAACCCTGAGATCATGATCTGAGCCAAAGTGCGATGCTTAACTGACTGAGCCACCTAGGCGCCCCTTAACTTTCTTATTCTTAATTCCTTGTAACATGTATTTCTTAAATCCTCTTTTACTAAAAACCAAATAGGAGATTTTAATGAATTTAAGATCTCTTTATTGTCACTTTATTTTATGCCAAGCTTTGTGTTACATTTAAATATGCTGTCTTTGTAAGTCAGTATAATAACCTCATTTTAATAGATTGAAGATACTTGAGCTCAGAGAAATTAAGTAATTTGCTGAGTCTAACTCCAATGCCTGCTGTTTTCCTGTTGTATAAAACCTTTGCCAAAGTCCATGAATGTGCTAGCACATCTCTGATTCTTTTCCTCAATTGGGAGTTCTGTAAGCATTATTAAATCTTCTGAATTTTTTCTTTGCTTTGATACATCTTTTTATGTTCGTACTTGGATGTATATTAATAAATATCTGCTGTTTGCAAGATCCTGTGCTAAGAGTGCTTGGGAGCAACAAATTGACAAACTTTCAAAAAAGGATCAAAGATCGTTACAATCTAATAGGGAAGTTATTTTAATAAAATAATTGATTTTTGGGGGCACCTGGGTGTCTCAGTCAGTTAGGCATCCAACTTTGGCTAAGGTCATGATCTCAGGGTTTGTGAGTTTGAGCCCCGCGTCAGGTTCTGTGCTGACACCTCAGAGCCTGGAGCCCACTTTGGATTCTGTATCCCCCTCTCTCTCTGCCCTTCCCCTGCTCATGGGCTTGCTCTCTCTCTCTCTCTCTCTCTCTCTCTCAAAAATAAACATTAAAAACTTTTTAAAAAATAATTGAGTTTTTAAATTTTTTAAGTATTTAAAAAATTAGTTGATATAGTGTCATAGGAGTTTCAGGTGTACAGTATAGTAATTCAACACTTCCACACAACACCTTGTGCCCATCACAAGAAGTGCACTCCTTAATCCCCATCACCTATTTCACCCATCTTCGCTCCCCCCCCCCCCCCCTACACACACCTGTCTGGTAACCGTCAGTTGATTCTCTACAGTTAAGAATGTTTTTTGGTTTGCCTCTTTCTCTTCTTTTTCCTCTTTGCTCATTTGTCTTGTTTCGTAAACTCCACATATGAGTAAAATCATATGGTATTTGTCTTTCTCTGACTTAACTTCGCTTAGTGTAATACTCTCTAACTCCATCTACATCGTTGCCAATGGCAAGATTCCACTCTTTTGGATGGCTGAATATTCAGTGTGTGTGTGTGTGTGTGTGTATGTGTGTATACACATACCACAACATTAGCCATTCCTCAGTCAGACATTTGGGCTGTTTCCATAGTCTGGGTATTGTAGATAATGCTGCTATAAACACTGGGGTGCATATATCCCTTTGAATTAACATTTTTGTATCCTGTGAGTAAATACCTAAGAACGGTTTCCTTATGTCTTTTTTTTTTTAATTTTTTTAATGTTTATTTATTTTTGAGAGACAGAGAGACAGAGTGTGAGTGGGGGAGGGGCAGAGAGAGAGGGAGACACAGAATCGGAAACAGGCTCCAGGCTCTGAGCCATCAGCCCAGAGCCTGATGCGGGGCTCGAACTCACGGACCGCGAGATCGTGACCTGGCTGAAGTCGGACGCTTAACCGACTGCGCCACCCAGGCGCCCCTCCTTATGTCTTAAAATAGACATAATGCCTCTATTGCAGGTTATAGTATTGGATGAAATCTTGTTGGAAAATCCTCTATCTAGGAGTTCAATAAATATTCATTCCCATTTCTTTTTCCCCAGAGAGTGGGCTATAGTTAGAGAATGGCATGGTAGTGTTAAATTAGAAAGTAAGGATGACATTTAAGGGCTTATTTGTAGTTTCATTCTGAGTAGGAACTCTATAGAGTAGCCAGAAAAATCTGGGCAGAAAGGAGGAGTTGAGTGGTTAAAGGTTCAGGCATATGTATAGGTGCCAAGGGAGTAAAGGTAGTAAAGGAGGCATGGCACAAGAGAGGAATGGTTCCTTCATTGGAAAAATCTGAATATATTGAACAGAGAGCAGATGTGGAGTTGTAAAGAGAAAAGGAACTGATGAGAAGTTACATTCTATAGTTTATCAGTAGGCATACTGGAATCTGTGAAAGCAATAGTTGAAAAGACCTTGATTCAGGTGCTGAAATATATCCCAAGGATAAAGAAATGAATTCTGATGGGTGGTTTTTAAAAAAAGAAAAAGAAGAAGAAAAAAGAAGGATAAAAGTAATGATTCAGTGAGGGCATTAGAAGGCTTGGTGATAAGAAAGCAAAAATGGTGATTTCATTGTCCCAAGGTAGTTACCCCACCTATTCTGCCTGGAGTAAGACAGTTGAAATTACTAACAAAGACAATTTCTGTTTGCCCGAGAAGTTTGAAAGAAAAGCTGAGTAATTGGTTTAGAATAAGAATTTTTCAGTAAAAGGAAAATTGGAGGAAAATTATTGAGTCAGGTAAATGTAGGTTAGGTAGCCCTTAAAGTTCAGGTTTAGGGAAAGTAGAATGAGATTTATGTCCCTTGGAGAGACTCTAGAGAAAGGAATAAAGGAAGCATTGAGATGGGATGCAGATTAGAACTAGTCTTAAGAAAGAGAACATAGAAAGGATATGAAGTCAAGAGGCTGGCCCTGGAGTCTTGGCATTGCTATTAGTTTTGTGATCATGGACAAATCAATCTCTGTGCCTCAGTTACGTTACTGCAGAATTAAGAGATTAAACTAGGGTTGCCTGGGTGGTTCATTTGGTTGAGCATCTGACTCTTGATTTTGGGTTGGGTCATGATCTCGCAGAGCCCCCCGTTCAGGCTCTGTGCTGACAGTGCAGAGCCTGCTTGGGAATCTCTCTCTCTCCCTCTCTTTCTGCCCCTTTTCTGCTCTCTCGTGCGAGTGCATGCTTTCTCAAATAATAAATAAATAAATATTTTTTAAAAAGAGAGAGTAATTGAACTAAACCTCAGAGGTTCTCTTAGGTCCCGCTGAGGTCCCTGTTTACAATTCTAGAGCAATGTTGTGTGACAATGGCAAGATTGCATTTCTGTGCTAATACAGTAACCACTAGCTCCATATGGATGTTATATACTTAAAATGTGGCTAGTGTCACTAAGGGACTGTATTTTTGACTTTTTAAATTTGTAGTTAACTATTTGTGCTATTGGCTACCTTATTGGACAGCATGGTTTTAGCCATATTGTGCTTGGGTTAATTTCTTTCCTTTGTCAACAAGTTTTTTACACCTTTCCAATAGTTGCTATCTAGTATAGTTATTTTACCACATTTGATTCCTTTATTAAAATATTAGGGAGGGAAAAAAGTATTAAGTCTTAATTCTAGTGTTATCTAGTAATAGCTAATCCATGAACTGTTGCGTGAAACTTTAAAAAAATTTTTTTTAATGTTTATTTATTTTTGAGAGATAGAGCACGAATGGGGAAGGAGCAGAGAGAGAGGCAGGCACAGAATCCAAAGCAGGCTTCAGGCTCTGAGCTGTCAGCACAGAGCCCAACATGGGGTTGGAACTCAAGAACTGGGAAATCATTACCTGAGTCAAAGTCGGCGCTTAACTGACTGAGCCACCTGGGCACCCCTGTGAAACTTTTTAAAAAGATAGCTAAATATCACAAAGTTAGATATTTTTGACCAATGAATTGTTTTGGTATTGCAGTATAGTACTTAAACTTAATGAATAGTGTTGGTGTGTTTAGTTCTCTGATATGTAGAATACTAACAGTGATTCTGTGTTTATTTTCATATTTCCTTAGACTATCGTAGAACTCTCTGAAGAACGGGATGGGCTTCATTTTTTACCCCATGCCTCTTCATCTGCACAGTCACCCTGTGGTTCTCCAGGCATGAAGCGAACAGAAAGTCGACAACATCTGTCAGTGGAACTGGCAGATGCTAAGGCAAAGATAAGAAGGCTTAGGCAGGAATTGTAAGTTGCTGATTTTCAAGGCTTACTGAATTTACACGGTTGCAAAGGTGACCTAAAAATGTTTTTCGTCTTATGGAATATAGATCAGTTGTTTCAGCTGCTAGCATGACTCTCAGTCAGAGTTCTCACTACCGTTTGTTAAAATGAGAAAAATAAATAGACTGGCAGAAAGTTTTCCTAATCCTAAATCTTACTAATTTAAAGGTTGTCTTTATTCTGAATTTATGTCCTTTTTATCTTTCTTATATTAAAATGATCTTTCTTTTACAAAATATTGTTCTTCCTTGGCAAATTTGGGTCTCCTTATCTTTGGGGAGGTCTCCTTAATTTTTTTAATTTTTATATTCTTTGAAATCTAAAATACTGGCAACCACTGGTTGCCAGTCAGGCAATAAGGTCAATAAGTTTAGCTCTTTTAAAATTAATATTATAAAAGAGTGAATTGTTGGTGTACAGTATTACAAAAAATAATTTTGTGTTATGTTCTGTGTTGAGTAATTAAAATGCCTGAGTCATAGGCTTAGATATGGTAAATATTCATATTGGTTAGTGATGATGAAATTACATTTATTTAGCTTTAAAGATAATTTGAGAAAAGTCAGTATAAATTTCACATAAGCATTCCTTGGTGAATCACATGTAAAGACATAACCAGTCTTTGCTGGAGATATTTTGTACTGTAAAAAGAACAAAGGATTTTTATATTTGGGCTTTTTTTCTTCTCTTTTCTTTTCTTTTCTTTCTTTTCTGTCTTTTTTTTTTTTTTTTTTTTTTGGTTTGTTTTCCTGGAATTTGGGCTTCAGAGTATAGATTTAAAATTTAAAGCTACAATATAACAATTAAGTTTATTTACAGATTATTTAAAGCAGTTAGTTTAAGAAAGTGATTGAATATGCAAGGTAGAAAAAATATACAGTCTCTAGGAAAATTTGAAAACAAAAAAACTACAGCTTTCATTGTGGATGTCTGTGCTATTATGTATCTATTGAAGTGAACACGCCCAGGATATTCTATAAACAGCTGCACCAGGAAAATTAGAGAAGAGATTGCTGTTATTAGTTTGACTGGCAGTTAATGGATAGCCTAAACAGTGCACACTAGTTCGTTCCATATAATTTAGCACAATCTTCTCTAGTCTTTAGATAAAGCATGCAATTAGAACTGCAATGATGGCTGTGAATTCATTTAACATTTTGCACTATATTAGAATTTGATTTTTAAATGAAATTTACTTGGCCATGGAGTGTATTAAAATTCCAAACAACTTAGAGAGATTGGTAAAATTTGGTTTCTCATGTGCTGACTGGAAAATGTAAATGAATATTATTAATGAGTAAATAAATGTGTCAGATACAGCAGATATTCCCAATAACTAGCATTTCATCAAATACCATCTTTTGTCCTTTGAAAATGTGTTCCTTCACAGATATCTTTTATTAACATTTGTTCTAAGTCTTTTTGTTGGGATAGATCTTTACTGAAGTAATGAAGCATGGAAATCATGGTGGATGAAAATAGTTTAGGTTGCTTTCTACCTAATGGAAATAAATAATTGTAATGAGAACATGCAAATTAACTAATAGAATATTACTTACAGGTGGTACATTATACTATAATTGCTTTTGGTTTATTAACATACAGAGTAAAAAATATAATTTGCAATTTGGATGGAAGAAGTAATTCTTTATAAATTTCACTTTTATGTAGTAGTTAATACCCTATCAAAGACTTCCTTTAATAATTCTCTCTGTGTCAGCCTAGCAAAAAACATGTTTGCTACAGACCATGATTAATATAGATACTATTATGCATTATCGTCCATTGTATATTGATTGCATTGTAAGAAGTTAAGCTTCCAAGCTAAATTTGGTCAGATCATCACACTACAGAAAGTTAGATTTGAACAAAGTGGAGAATATGGCCCACTATTAGAGTAGCAGTCAAGAAACTACAGTGTGTGCACCAAACCTGCCCACCCCCCTCCCACTGCTTGCATTTATAAATAAAATTGTACTGAAACTAACAAACAAAAAAATAGTTCTCTCTGTTTCCATGGATCCCATATTTGTCAAAGTTTTTCTCTCATACAAATTAATAACTCTTTTTTTTCCCATAGTTACCTACCTTTATTTTTTTAATATGAAATTTATTGTCAGATTGGTTTCCATACAACACCCAGTGCTCATCCCAGTAGGTGCCCTCCTCAATGACCATCACCCACTTTCCCCTCCCTCCCACCCCCCATCAACCCTCAGTTTATTCTCATTTTTTAAGAGTCACTTATGGTTTGCCTCCCTCCCTCTCTAACTTTTTTTCCCCCTTCCCCTTCCCCATGGTCTTCTGTTAAGTTTCTCAGGATCCACATAAGAGTGAAAACATATGGTATCTGTCTTTCTCTGTATGACTTATTTCACTTAGCATAACACTCTCCAGCTCCATCCACGTTGCTACAGAAGGCCGTATTTCATTCTTTCTCATTGCCAAGTAGTATTCCATTGTATATATAAACCACAATTTCGTTATCCATTCATCAGTTGATGGACATTTAGGCTCTTTTTATAATTTGGCTATTGTTGAGAGTGCTGCTATAAACATTGAGGTACAAGTGCCCTTATGCCTCAGCACTCCTGTATTCCTTGGGTAAGTTCCTAGCAGTGAATTGCTGGGTCATAGGATAGATCTATTTTTAATTTTTTGAGGAACCTCCACACTATTTTCCAGAGCGGCTACACCAGTTTGCATTCCCACCAACAATGCAAGAGGGTTCCTGTTTCTCCACATCCTCTCCAGTATCTATAGTCTCCTGATTTGTTCATTTTAGCCACCCTGACTGGCGTGAGGTGATATCTGAGTGTGGTTTTGATTTTTATTTCCCTGATGAGGAGTGACTCCAGAATTGGACCCACAAAAGTATGGCCAACTAATCTTTGACAAATCGGGAAAGAAAATCCAATGGAAAAAAAGGCAGTCTCTTTAACAAACGGTGCTGGGAGAACTGGACAGCAACATGCAGAAGAATGAAACTAGACCACTTTCTTACACCATTCACAAAAATAATCTCAAAATGGGTAAAGGACCTGAATGTGAGACAGGAAACCACCAAAACCCTAGAGGAGAAAGCAGGAAAAAGCCTCTCTGACCTCAGCCGCAGCAATTTCATACTTGACACATCCCCAAAGGCAAGGGAATTAAAAGCAAAAATGAACTATTGGGAACTCATGAAGATAAAAAGCTTCTACACTGCAAAGGAAACAGTCAACAAAACTAAAAGACAACCGACGGAATGGGAAAAGATATTTGCAAATGACATATCGGACAAAGGGCTAGTATCCAAAATCTATAAAGAACTCACCAAACTCCACACCTGAAAAACAAATGATCCAGTGAAGAAATGGGCAGAAGACATGAATAGACACTTCTCTAAAGAAGACATCCAGATGGCCAACAGGCACATGAAAAATGCTCAATGTCACTCCTCATCAGGGAAATATTAACTCTTTTTTAAATAACAGCTTTATTGAGGTGATTTATGTTTCAGAAAATTCATCCTTTAAAAATGTAATTCAGTGGTTTTTAGTATATTCATAGAATTGTGCAACTATCACATAGTATCTAATTTTAAGATACTTTCATCAACCCCAAAGAAACCCCATACCCATTAGCAGTCATTCCTTATTCCTCTTTGCCCTTGGCTCTTGGGAACCTTTAATATATTTTGTGTTTCCCTGGATTTACTCATTCTGGACATCCATATAAATGGATATGGCCTTTTGTGTCTGGCCTCTTTCACTTAGCATAATGTTGTCAAGGTTCATCCATATTGTAGCATGTATCATTATGTCATTCCTTTTTACAATAATAATCCATTATATGGATATACCACCTTTTGGTTACCCCTTTATGAGTCAGTAGATAATTGGAATGTTTCCACTTTTTGACTGTTATGAATAATGCTCCTAAGAACATTCATGGTGAACATTTTTATGTGGGCATATGTTTTCAGTTTTCTTGGATATATACTGAAGAATGGAAATGATGGGCCATATGGTAGCTCTATGTTTAACCTTTTGAGTAACTGTCAAATTATTTGGCACACATTTTACATTCCCACCAGCAATGTATGAGGGCTTCAGTTTCTCCATAACATCACCAATACTTCTTATTATATACCTTTTTGATTATAGGCATTCTAGTGGGTATGAAGGGATACCTCATTGTGGTTTTGACTTGCATTTCCCTGATGACTAAAGATGTTGAGAGTATCTTTTTATGTGCTGTTGGACATTTGTATATCCTCTTTGGAGAAATGTCTTTTCAGATCCTTTGCCCATTTTAAAATTGAGTTGTGAGATAAACTTTTAAGTGGATGGATGAAATAATGTGAACCCCTGGAAGTGTATTAGAAGTCAGTATAGCCTGCAGTTGAAACCATAGGAGTTTTGGTCATTTCTGACTTGGAAGAGAAATGGGAGGTGTGTCAAGAAGATTTCATAGAGATAATTACATTTCAACCTAGGCATTTATTGGGTATTCTAAAAAGGCACTGCAACAAGTTCAGTAGGCTATAAGGACAAGCATTACAAGAAATTAAGTTGAAAATGAAGGTATAGATACATGGAAGGTCATGTATGCAGTACTTAGAAGGTTGGACTTAAACAGTGGGGATCAGTGGAAGATTTTTTTGAATAGGAGAATAACATCAGTTTTATGTTTTAATGAAGAGATGCTAGCCTAGTAGTTGACTTTTTTTTTTTTAATCTAAGTCTAGTGGTTGACTCTTGGTGAATGTTCACATTGAAAAAATGAATTTCGGAGGCATACTGCCTGAGTGTGATTCCTGGCTCAACACACTCCTTCACTGAGTGACCATTGCCAACTTAACTTGATCTAAGGCTCTCAGTTTGCTAGCCCATTAAGTAGAAATAATAATTGTGCCTACTGTAGTGTTGTTGTGTGTGGTAAATATCTAAAGTGACCAGTAAATTTAAACTGATATCATTGGTACTTTTTTTAGAGACTTATGTGAAGATTGAGTGCTTGGCAAAGTGAAAAGTACTTACAAATGTGCCTGACACAGATAGTAAGAGCTTGATAATTGTTAGCCAAAAGATGGGCACACCACATAAAATCAGCAAAAAGGTCAGAGAATTAATATATAGAGGAGGAGTAGAGAACCTTATAGTGTGAAGTTGTGGAAGCCAAAGGAGAGAGGGTGTCAAGAAGAACTGAGTTAATTGTATTGACTTCTTGTAAAAGATCCAAAAATAATCCATTGGATTCATCACTAAGGAGGTAATTGACTGTACTGAAAAACAGTATTAGTAGGGAGGTATAAATGGAAGCTTCATTGTTGGGGATAGAATGAGCAAGTGGGTGCAAAAAGGAATTATTTCTTTTTTTTTTTAAACGTTTATTTATTTTTGAGACAGAGAGAGACAGAGCATGAACAGGGGAGGGGCAGAGAGAGAGGGAGACACAGAATCTGAAACAGGCTCCAGGCTCTGAGTGGTCAGCATAGAGCCCGACGCAGGGCTCGAACTCACTGACCATGAGATTATGACCTGAGCCGAAGTCGGATGCTTAACCGACCGAGCCACCCAGGTGCCCCAAAAAGGAATTATTTCTTAATGAGGCTGGAACTCATGGATAACTTTTTTGGAAAAATTATTTAAATTCATACTTCACATACATCAAAATGAACTTCAGATAGATTAAAGAGTTAAATGTAAAAAATGAAATAATGGTGAAAGAATCAGAAAGAAATATAAATGAGTATGTATTTGTTCTCTAGATGGTGAGGAGCTTTGCAAAAGAGCATAAGAAGTATTTATAAAAGAAGTGGTTCCTCTATTTGTATAAAAGATGCTAAATATGTAAACATCCAGAAAAAATAAAATTAAAAGCGTTTAAATATCCTTCAAAGAATTAAACAAAGAATTTTTATATGACCTAGCAATTCCACATCTAAATATATTCCCCCAAAATTGAAAACAGACTCAAAACAGGTGCTTGTATGCTATTGTTCATTGCAGCATTACTCCCAATAGCCAAAAGATGGCACCAACTGAAGTGTCCATGAACAGATTGTTGTTAAATAAACAAAATGTGCTGTTAGTATACAATGGAATATTTTTCAGGCATAAAAATGATGAAATTCTACTACCTGCTATAGCATGAATGAGTCCTGAAAACAGTTTGCTAAGTGAGGTAAGCTATATACAAAGGACAAATATTGTATGATTCCACTTAAAATCTTTAATAGGCAAATTAGGAGACTGGTATATTAGGGAGTTTCTAGGGGTATGACAGAATTGGAGACTTACTGCTTAATGAAAACAGAATTGTTTGGGGTGATGAAAAAGATTAGGGAACAGGTTGTAGTGATAGTTTATTTAATAACATTGTAAATGTAATTAGTGCCACCAAATTTTCTTTTTAACTTGTTTTTATTTTTTTAATTTACATCCAAAATAGTGCAACAATGATTTCAGGAGTAGATAGATTCCTTAGTGCCCCTTACCGATTTATCCCATCCCCCCTCCCACAACCTCTCTAGTAACCCACAGTTTGTTCTCCCTTTTTATGAGTCTCTTCTGTTTTGTCCCCCTCCCTGTTTTTATATTATTTTTGTTTCCCTTCCCTTAAGTTCATCTCTTTTGTCTCTTAAAGTCCTCATATGAGTGAAGTCATATGATATTTGTCTTTCTCTAATTTCACCTAGCATAATACCCTCCAGTTTCATCCACGTAGTTGCAAATGGCAAGATTTCCTTCTTTTTGATTGTCGGGTAATGCTCCATTGTATATATATATACCACATCTTCTTTATCATTTCATCCATCGATGGACGTTTGGGCTCTTTCCATACTTTGGCTATTGTTGATAGTGCTGCTGTAAACATTGGGGTGCATGTGTCCTTTCGAAACAGCACACCTGTATCCCTTGGATAAATGCCAGTAGTGCAATTGCTGGGTCGTAGGGTAGTTCTATTTTTAGCTTTTTGAGGAACCTCCATACTATTTTCCAGAGTGGTTGCACCAGCTTGCATTCCCACCAACAATGCAAAAGAGATCCTCTACTCCGCATCCTCGCATACATCTGTTGTTGCCTGAGTTGTTAGTGTTAGCCATTCTGACAGGTGTGAGGTGGTATCTCATTGTGGTTTTGATTGTATTTCCCTGATGATGAGTGATGTTGAGCATTTTTTAAGTGTCGGTTGGCCATCTGGATGTCTTCCTTGGAGAAGTGTCTATTCATGTCTTTTGCCCATTTCTTCACTGGATTATTTATTTTTTGGGTGTTGAGTTTAATAAGTTCTTTATAGATTTTCAATACTAACCCTTTATCTGATATGTCATTTGCAAATATCTTCTCCCATTCTGTCGGTTGCCTTTTAGTTTTGCTGATTGTTTCCTTCGCTGTGCAGAAGCTTTTTATTTTGATGAGGTCTCAGTAGTTGATTTTTGCTTTAGTTTCCCTTGCCTCCGGAGACATGTTAAGTAAGAAGTTGCTACGGCCAAGATTAGAGAGGTTTTTCCCTGTTTTCTCCTCAAGGATTTTGATGGCTTCCTGTCTTACTTGAGGTCTTGCATCCATTTTGAGTTTATTTTTGTGTATGGTGTAAGAAAGTAGTCCAGGTTCATTCTTCTGCATGTCGCTGTCCAGTTTTCCCAGCACCACTTGCTGAAGCGACTGTCTTTATTCCATTGGATATTCTTTCCTGCTTTGGCAGATTAGTTGGCCATACGTTTGTGGGTCCAGTGCCACTAAATTTTCACTTAAAATGACTAAAATTGCAATTTTATGTTAAAAATATGCTACCATAATAAAAATAAAATTTGTTTTTAATTTTTTAAAAAAGCATTCAGCAACTGTATAGAAATATTTATAAATATCTTATAAATCATAAAAGGTAGGGGCGCCTGGGTGGCACAGTCAGTTAAGTGTCCAGCTTTGGTTCAGGTCACAGTCTCAGGATTCAGTTCATTATTTCGAGCCCTGCCTCAGGCGCTCTGCTATCGGCACAGAGCTGGCGTCTGAACCTCTGTCTCCCCCTCTTTCTGTCCCTCCCCTATTTGTACGCTTTCTCTCTCTCTCAAAAATGAATATTTAAAAAAATGGTAGAAGTTAATAGCTTTTTAAAAATTTTTATTTTAACTCCAGTTAGTTAATATACAGTGTTATATGAGTTTCAGGTGTACAATATAGTAATTCAGCACTTCCATACATCATCCGGTGCTCATCACAAGAAGTGTATTCCTTAATCCCCATCCCCTATTTCACCCATGTCCCCACCCACCTTCCCTCTGGTAAACATCACTTTATTCTCTATAGTTAGGAATCTTTTGGGGCGCCTGGGTGGCTCAGTCAGTTAAGCATCCGACTTCAGCTCAGGTCATGATCTCACCACTTATGAGTTCGAGCCCCGCATTGGGCTCTGTGCTGACAGCTCAGGAGCCTGGAGCCTGCTTCGGATTCTGTGCCTCCCTCTCGATCTGTCCCTCTCCTGCTCACGCTCTGTCTCTTTCTCTCAAAAATAAATGTTAAAAACAAAACTTGTTTTTAAATTAAAAAAAAAAAGAATCTGTTTCTTGGTTTGCCTCTCTCTTTTTTTTTTCCCTCTTTGCTCATTTGTTTCTGAAATTTCACCTATGAGTAAAATCATACGGTATTTGTCTCTGACTTCTTTCACTTAACATAATACTCTCTAGCTCCATCCACATTGTTGCAAATGGCAAGATTTCATTCTTTTGGGTGGCTGAGTATTACTCCATTGTATATGTATGTACCATGTCTTCTTTCTCCATGGACATTTGAGCTGTTTCCATAGTTTGACTATTATAGATAAGCTGCTATAAACATTGGGGTGCTTGTGTCCCTTTGAATTAGTATTCTTGTATTCTTTGGATAAATACCTAGTAGTGCAATTGCTGACTGGTAGTATAGTTCTGCTTTTAAATTTTTAATTTTTTCTAGAGACAGCACAAGCCAAGCCAGGGAGAGAGAGAGTTTTTTAATTTTCTTTTTTAATGTTTGTTTATTTTTGAGAGAGAGAGAGAGAGAGAGACAGAGAGTGCTAATGGGGAGGAGCAGAGAGAGGAAAACAGAATCTGCAGCCATCTCCAGGCTCTGAGGTGTAAGCACAGAGCCCGATGCAGGGCTTGAGCTCACAAACCATGAGTTCATGACTTGAGCCAAAGTCAGACGCTTAACCAACTGAGCCACCCAGGCACCTGAGAGAAAATCTTAAGCAGGCTCCACAAGCCTGATGTGAGGCTCAGTCCCACAACCCTGGGATCATGACCTGGGCAGAAATCAAGAGTTGGATGCTCAACTGACTGAGCCACCCAGGCATCCCATCTATTTTTAAGTTTTTGAGGAACCTCTATACTGTCTTCCAGATTGGCTACACCAGTTTGCATTCCCACCAGCAGTGCACGAGGGTTCCCCTTTCTCCACATCCTTGCTGTTGTGTTTGTGCTTTTGATTTTAGCCTTCCCGACAGGTGTGTGGTGATATCTCATTGTAGTTTTGATTTTTTTTTTCCCTGATGATGAGTGGTGTTGAGCATCTCTTCATGTGTCAGTATGTCATCTTTGGAAAAATGTTCATGTCTTCTACCCATTTTTTAATTGGATGGTTCATTTCTTGGGTGTTGAGTTTTACAAGTTTTATGTAGTTTGGATACTAACCCTTTATCAGATAGGTCATTTACAAATGTCTTCTCCCATTCCATAGGTTTGCCTTTTAGTTTTGTTGATTGTTTCCTTTGCTGTGCAGAAGCTTTTTATTTTGGTGAAGTCCCAATAATTGATTTTTGCTTTTGTTTCCCTTGCCTCAGGAGACATATCTAGAAGTTGTTACAGCCAATGTCAAAGAGGTCACTGCCTGTGTTTTCCTCTAGGATTTTTTATGGTTTGAGGTCTCACAGTTAGGTCTTTAATCCATTTTTAATTTATTTTTGTGTTTGTGTAAGAAAGTGGTCTGGTTTCATTCTGTTGCATGTTGCTGTCCAGTTTTTCAACACCATTTGTTGGAGAGACTGTTTTTTTCCCATTGGATATTCTTCCCTGCTTTGTCAAAGATCAATTGACTTTATAGTTGTGGGTTCACTTCTGCATTTTTCTGTCCTGTTCCCTTGATCTATGCATCAGTTTTTGTGCTAGTACTATACCTTTTGATCCTTTGTTCATAACTTTAAGTCTGGAATTTTGACGCCTCCAGTTTTGCTTTTCTTTTTCAATGTTGCTTTGGCTATTCAAGGTCTTTTCTGATTCCGTGCAAATTTTAGGATTGTTTGTTCTACTTGTGTGAAAAATGCTGTTAGTATTTTGGTAGGGATTGCATCAAATATGTAGATTGCTTTGGGTAGTATAGACATTTTAATAATATTTGTTCTTCCAATCCGTGTGCATAGAATGTTTCTCCATTTCTTTGTGTCCCCTTTAATTTATTTCATCAGTGTTATATAGTTTTCAGAGCAGAAGTCTTTCACCTCCTTGATTAGGTGTATTCCTAGGTTTCTTAATATTTTGGTGCTTTTGTAAATGGGACTGATTCCTTAATTTGTCTTTCTGCTACTTCATTATTTTTGTATAGAAATGCAACAGATAGTCTGTATGTTCATTTTGTATCCTGTGACTTTACTGAATTCATGTATCATTTCTAGCATGTTTTTTGGTAGAATCTTTAGAGTTTTCTTTGTAGAGTATCATGTCATCTGCAAATAGTAAAGTTTTACTTCTTCCTTGCCTGTATGGATGCCTTTTATTGCTCTTTGCTGTCTGATTGCTGTGGTTAGAACTTCCAGTACTGTGTCATACAACAGTGGTGAGAGTCCCTGTCTTGTTCCTAACCTTGTTTCTGACCTTAGGGGAAAAGCTCTGTTTTTCCCCATTGAGCATGATACTCACATGTGGCCTTTATTATGTTCAGGTATGTTCTGTCTAATTCTACGTTGTTGAGGGTTTTATCGTGAATGGATTTGTACTTTGTTGAATGCTTTTTCTGCATGTATTTAGAATGGTCATATAGTTTTTATCCTTTCTTTCATTAATGTGTATCACATTGATTTGTGAATATTGAACCACCTTTGCAACCCAGGAATAAATCCCACTTAATTGTGGTGAATGACTCTTTTAATGAATTGTTGGATTTAGTTTGCTAGTATTTTATTGACCGTTTTTGCTTCCATGTTTGTCAGGGATACTGGCGTATAGTTCTGTTTTTAGTGGATTCTTTATCTTTTAGCGGATTCACTATCTGTTTTTTAGTGGATTCTTTATTCTTCCCTCATAGAATGAATTTGGAAGATTTCCTTCCTTTTCTATTTTTTTGAATAGTTTTAAGAACAGGTATTAACTCTTTTTTAAATGTTTGGTAGATTTGGGGTACCTGGGTGGCTCAGTTGGTTAAGTGTCCAGCTCTTGATTTTGGCTCGGGTCGTGATCTCACAGTTTGTGAATTGGAGCCCCACATAGGGATTCTCTGTCTCCCTCTCTCTCTGCCCCTTTCCTGCGCTCATTCTCTGTCTCTCTGTGTCTCTCTCAAAAATAAATAAACAAACTTAAAAACATTTTTTTTAATGCTTGGTAGATTTACCTCTGAAGCCATCTGGCCCTGGACTTTTGTTTGTTGGGAGATTTTGATTACTGATTCAACTTCTTTGCTGGCTGTTAGTTGGTTCAAGTTTTTTGTTTCTCCTGTTTCAGTTTTGGTAGTTTATATATTTCCAAGAATTTATCCATTTCTTCAGGCTGTCCTAGTATTCAAATAAATGCAAATTAGAATAATAACTCAAAAATTTTCAATTGTTAACTTGTTTCTCATGTAGGCAATTTTATCCTCTGATGCTTGCATTATAAATTGATAATGACCTTTCTGCAGGGATGTTGACAGTACATTTCAGGAACCTTTAAACATGTAATGTACTTTTAGAAATCTGTCCTGAAACATATACGAGGTTTTCTTTGTGGTTTTTTGGCTTTTTTTTACCTTTTAAGTAATCTACACCCAACATGGGGCTCAAATTCATGACCCTGAGTTCAAGAGTCACATGCTCTTTGGACTGAGCCAGCTAGGTCCCCCTTATATACACAGTATCTTATGCATAATGAGTTTATTTACCAAAACATTATTCATGGAGTCCACAAAGGGACTGTTTCTCAATTAAAAATTATGGTTCTCAAAAAAGTACAGGTATTATGAGAGGTCGGCAACAGATTGTGCAGTGAATGCTTTACCTTTTTTAATTAAAGAACAGAAGGTGGAAAAGTAGAGTTAGTGAATGGAAACTTGAGTTTGAGCAGCTTGGCTCTGAAAGGGAGATAGGAAATGGGGAAAGTAAAGTAGTATAAAGAGAAGGAAAAGAATAGAAATTGGAAGATGTTTATAGACTACAGGGAAGAAACCAATAGGGACATAAATATTTTAGGTATTTGTGTGGCAGTGTGTACTTTTCCTTTAGGCCACAGTAAATGTTGAAAATAGTTGGACATCCTTTTAAGACTCAGACCACCCCCAGGGCACTTGGGTGGCTTAGTCAGGTAAGCATCCGACTTGGGCTCAGGTCATGATCTCACACTATGTGGGTTCAAGCCCTGTGTCGGGCTCTGTGCTGATAGCTCAGAGCCTGGAGCCTGCTTTGGATTCTGTGTCTCCCTCTCCCTCTGCTCCTCCCCTGCATTATATTTATATATATATATATATATATATATATATATATATATATATATATATATATATAAATGACTCAGACCCACATAGTAGTGCCTTGCTTAAAAACTCTTCCAGTGTATTTGTCTTTGATGAGTGAGAAAGACAAAAAAGAGAGTGAGAATGGGGGATGGGAAGAAAGATGAAGAGAGAGAAACTACCTTATAAACTATGAGGATGTCAGTCGTCAAGATTAACCTTTGGGGAACTTTAAAGGCGAGTCTGATTGATGTCATCAAATCATATACATTCTTTTTTTTTTAATTTTTTTTTTCAACGTTTATTTATTTTGGGGACAGAGAGAGACAGAGTATGAACGGGGGAGGGGCAGAGAGAGAGGGAGACACAGAATCAGAAACAGGCTCCAGGCTCTGAGCCATCAGCCCAGAGCCTGACGCGGGGCTCGAACTCACGGACCGCGAGATCGTGACCTGGCTGAAGTCGGACGCTCAACTGACTGCGCCACCCAGGCGCCCCTCATATACATTCTTAATATCCATTTCTTTGTCTTTTTCCCCTCTGTTAGCGTATGGCTAATATGGTTTTCAACTAGATATTTAGTAATGATAATATATTTGTATTGATGCAGATGATGATCACAGTTTTCAAAAACATTAAACTGATTATTTAATTGACAATTTTTTCATTTAAGGGAGGAAAAGACTGAACAGTTGTTGGACTGTAAACAAGAACTTGAGCAAATGGAAATAGAACTAAAAAGGCTGCAACAAGAGGTTTGTACCAGAAACTTTATTATATAGGACCAGTATGTAATTAGAAATTGATTTTACTCCTTATAATTTATAGCCTTTATCTTAATGTTTTATGAGGTCACTGAGGCTTAAAGATGATTTTTCAGTGTTTTTCTGTTCTAAAATCCCAAAACTGGAATTCATAGTCTTTGGACTTTGCTTTTTCTTTATCAGTGCTGCTCATACTTTGCTAGAATTCAGAAGAAACTCTTAGGATTCAGGTAGTTCCAAGTTTCTCTTTTTATGTATTTGGTTTGTGTGGGCTTGGAAGCTAGAATAACCCTACTGTAAACTATGCTGCTTTATGTTTATCTCCCTAGGTCTCTGGTCTCTCTGATAGTTATGGTAACTTATATATGACACAGTGCTTTTTAATTTTTTTACCTTTTAAAAATTATTTTTATTTTACTAAAGCTTTGTGGTTTTTTTCATCTCGAAGCAAGATTGTTTGAGATTTCACTTTGGGGTGGGGGGGGTGCACCTGGGTTGCTTAGTCATTTAAGTGTCTGACTCTTGATTTCAACTCAGGTCATGATCTCATGGTTTGTGAGTTTGAGCCCAGTGTCAGGCCCTGCACTAACTGTGAAGCCTGCTTGGGATTCTCTTTCTCTCTCTCTCTCTCTCTGTCCCCTCCCACTCGCACTGTCCCTTTCTCCCTCTCTTTCTCTCTCTCTCTCTCTCTCAAAATAAATAAATAAACTTAAAAAAAATTCACTTTTTATTTATTTTTTTTTTTCCAAAGTTTATTTATTTTTGGGACAGAGAGAGACAGAGCATGAACGGGGGAGGGGCAGAGAGAAAGGGAGACACAGAATCAGAAACAGGGTCCAGGCTCTGAGCCATCAGCCCAGAGCCCGATGCAGGGCTCGAACTCACGGACCGTGAGATCGTGACCTGGCTGAAGTCGGACGCTTAACCGACTGCGCCACCCAGGCGCCCCGTAAAATTCACTTTTTTAAATGTTTGTTATGTTTCATTTTTATTTGGTGGTAGTGCACAATGTCTTCTTTTACCCGTAAATGATAAGGATTATGGTGAAGCTAGATAATTATTTCTTCTCCTTATTTCCCCTAACTTGCTATTTTTAATTCAGGGAATACTCCACTTGCAGGATCATAAACTTGGACCTTTATAGGTGAATGAGATGGGAATCAAAATCTTCATTTCTAGATATGCTGTGGCTGCTATTCTGTTTCTTAATAGTATGGGTTTTTGTATGTGTGCTTACTGTAAAACGTGAGTGGTTCTCAATCTTTTGGTCTCAAGGCTCTTTTCTCCTATTAAAAATTAATGAGGATTGTTTGATGTAGATTATATCTATTTTCTATATTTGAAATTAAAACTTAGAATTTGAAAAATGTTTATTTAAAAATAATTATTCCATGTTAACATAAAAATTACATGCTTATAACCATTATTTTCCAAAACAAAACAACAACAAAAAAAGAATGTTGGTACTCTTACATTTTTGCAAGTCTTTTTTTTTTAATCATTTTTGCAAATCTCTTTAATGCCTAGCTTAACTAAAAACTACTAAATTCTAGTATCTGTTTTTCGTTCAGTGTATTATCACATGCCATGTAGCCTCTGGAAAACTCCACTCTGCCCTCATGAGAGAATGACAGTGAAAAAAGCAAATAATGGTTTGGTGTTATTATGAAAATGGTTTTGACCTCATGAACATGAAACCCTTTCAGGGCCCCACAGATATCTCTGGAACATACTTTGATAACTTGTTTTAAGATTACGAGAGAGCTATTAAATATTGAATTTTAATACTTGTCTTAAATGTTATTAAGATAAACACTAATCATATGCAACTAATCATTCACTTGGAAGTTTTGAAAAACTCAGCAGAATTTTGGTATATTATAATACATCTGGATGGAAACGTAATTTCTCTAAAGTAACTAACGACCAACTTTAGTAATACTGTTTGCCTCTTCTGTATTTTCATTATCCTGTATTTTAAAGTTAACTTTTACACCTTAAATTAATTGCAAATGGTTATGTTAACTAGAGGTTAACTTATTTGAAATATCCTGATATTTTTTACATTCCTAAATAATCATTACATAAAAATTTATATGTAGGTGTGTTTTTATTTGCATATGAATATATATTTTAAAATAATTTATATTGATTTTTTTAAAAAAGACCTCATATATCTCCCCATCCCATTTTATTTTATATGTATACATTTTTTTAACAGGTTTTAACTCGCTGTATTTTTCTTGTATAAAACTATGTGTTGGCCACAGCTGGAGCTTTGGTCCTCTGCATGGAGACTCTGATGTGGGTCTTCACAAAATGGTCAGTGAATTCCTGATAGGGAAACTTGATGAACACAGTTTCTTTCCAGAGTTCAGAGTGACATAGCTGTAGGTCTTGGAAATGCCATCAGAAGTGGCCTTGGCGAAGTTGCCCAGCCAGGGTGACAGTGCAGCCTCTGGCCAAGGTATAGCATTGGTCAATACTGGCCCTCATCAACAGCTTCTTTTAAAATTCACACTTTTAAAGCATACAATTTGTTGGGTTTGTTTTTTAAATTCATTGAATTGTGCAACCAGAGATTATCAATTTGAAAATAGAAAATAAAATATTAATTGTTTATATTTAGAACATGAATTTGCTTTCGGATGCTCGTTCCGCTAGAATGTACCGAGATGAATTAGATGCACTTCGGGAGAAGGCAATCAGAGTGGATAAGCTTGAAAGTGAAGTCAGCAGATACAAAGAAAGACTACATGATATTGAATTTTATAAGGCAAGAGTTGAGGTATGTTGCATAATTTAAACCATTCACAATTATTTTGTTTAAAAGTTAAGTTTTTTCAAACTGCATGTAATAAACTTAAGGAACTTTTGAAATGTTGAACAAACTGTAAATACCTCTAGGTGCTTATCTTATGGTGGTAGATCAACATATTGCTTATACTTGTAAAAAGGGATCTCTGGACATTATTAATTTTATTGAACTGTTTCAAGTTCTTTCATTCTTTTATTTAGTCTTATAGGTAGGAAAGACTGGAAGTCCTTCCCTCAAAGTCAAAATAAAGTATATACTTCTAATTTCAAACTTGTTTCTAGAAGCGAAAGCAAAGCATGTTTCTGATCACTGTTCAACTCAGAATGCTAAACTAGGATTAATGAAGGCACTCTCTCAATCTCTCCCCTAATAATATGTGTGTGGGTGTATTTGTGTGTGTGTGTAGAAAAAGACAATTTTTCTTACTTAATGGTTGCAGTTCAGTGTTACATGAAGTTGAGTTTGACAGGAAGAATTTGACAGTACTTGCTTCTACATTCTGTTTTTCTTTCCGAGTTAACTTCTTCATTTCTTCAAACAGAGGAGAGTTTTATCAGTTTCAGTATGGTGATAAGAAGGAAGGAGTATGCAAAATCAAGAAGTGAGAACATTACAACAGAAAGTAGTTAGAACATTTTAGCCCGAAAGTTACCAGAAAATAGACCCAGTAGATAGCAAAGATAAGGTGCCTGTTAATTCTTTGCCGTCTATTGAAACAATATATGCATGGCACTGTTAAGAGATCCTTATAAATGCCACTGTTTTAATGTACTTTCTTTTGACTTTAGTTTATAAACCACTAGCATATAGTTCAGCAAGACAGATTTGTGAACACATGTCTTCAAAACATATGTATGGATTTTAAGCGTTTTCTCAAGATTTTTATGTAAAATATTTATTAATAGAGCCTTAGTTTATGGTCTCTGTGAGTCTTAGCACAGGTCTTGGTATTTTACTCAAAAACCCAAGCCCTTTACTTTCAAGTTACAGTTTAAGTAGAGAGAAATCTTTAAATCTATTTCAGCAAAAAAATTAAGTCCTGATTCTATGGCGATTTGTTTGTGTCTTAAATATCAGAGAGACTACTTATACTTAGCTCCTTATTCTTGTGACTAAAGGAATTTAAATGTACCCTGACAATTTTATGTGAATTGTAGTTGTGTTACTCATCCTAGCCATAAGTATTGAGTATTACGTTTGCATAATAGCAATAGCGTAATAAATTCTAAGGGAAAAAAATGAAACCAGGAAAACATTAACTGTATCTCTATTTTCAGTAGCTTTTACTCTTGCATAAAGAACTGTTGATAGAGACAGCTTAATGTCTTACCTTACAATAAAGAATTTATGTTTTAGAGCTTTGAAAAATTAACAGATACTAATATATTTGTGATAAAGCCTATTTGAAATTTTTATAGGAATTAAAAGAAGATAATCAAGTTTTATTAGAAACAAAAACCATGTTGGAAGATCAATTAGAAGGAACTAGAGCTCGTTCTGATAAATTACATGAATTAGAAAAAGAGAATTTACAACTGAAAGCTAAACTGCATGATATGGAAATGGTAAGTAATGTAAGGTTGATCAGTTGCGTGGCCTCCAAGGAAATCTCAGATTGATCTGATTTCCCCATAATGACAACAGTGGCTAGCTCCTGTGGCTTTAACAGAGAAGAGGTAACTAAGTAAATTAGAAGCTTCCAATTCTGTATAAAAAACAGGAGTAGTAAAAATTTCTGCTTTTGTTAGACATATTAGTTATTAATTTTGTCTTCTTCTTTGAAAACACCCTAATAAGTTGTTGTGTAAACATGCCTTTAAAATATAGAAGGAAAACAGTTTGCTAAAATTTAGCGTTAGGTCAGGTATCATTTATTATACCAGTAAATATATTAAAATATATGAAGAAAAGTTTTCAGTGTTCCCAAGGATCACTTTAAAAGGATATCAAAGACCTGGTCAATATAATGACTAGTATTAAGAATGATAACTGATTATTGCCTTCAAACTGAAAATTTTAAGGAACTCAAAATTTATCCTATATTATTCAGTTTCTGATAAATAAAAGTTTATTATAAGTAATAGAACATACTTAGCTTGAAATTGTACTGTTTCTTAGCTTTCATTTCTTTTCCTACTCCCTGACAATAAAAAAGGAACGTGATATGGATAGAAAAAAGATTGAAGAATTAATGGAAGAAAATATGACTTTGGAAATGGCACAGAAACAAAGTATGGATGAATCATTACATCTTGGCTGGGAGCTGGAACAAATATCTAGAACTAGCGAACTCTCTGAAGGTATTCCTGATATTTTTTTAATGTAAATGCATAAATGAATGCATGAAGTTGTATTTATGCTTACATTTTTGGATATTTTATTACAATTTTTTATTTTCCCCAGCCAGAGATGTCTAAGAGGCCAGATGTCTCCCTAGATAGTTCACAGAGTAGTATGTTCATGGCTGCATTCCTGGGTCTTGTCGTTATCTTTACACATCTTACAACTCAACTTTATGAGTGTAGTAACAGGTTTGATCAGTTTTTTAGGCACTGTTTCACATTAACATTATAGGAAGCTGAGATACCAAGTTTATTAACTTATTTTGAGAAATAAAGCCATCTACTAAATAGAACAGAAAAGTCATATTAGCTGGTCAGTGTTCTTTAACTATAGACAAACCTAAACAAGAAGTCAAAACATATTGGGAAGATTCTTAGGTCAGTATATAGCCAGAAGAAAGCAAGTTAAGGATCTTTATGGCTACTTTCATCAATATATGTACTCTCTCTCCATTTTAGCACTGTTATCTACCAAGCAGTCCAGCCCAGTTATACCCTAGAGATAATGAAAGACCCTCAGATAAATTGTTAACTTTGTTCTTTTTTCCTTATTTGGGTTATAGCCTTCAGTATGCTGATACTGATTTACTTTATTGAAATTATGTCCAGGTCACATTTATTTGAATTAGATTCGTTCCAGAATTCCTCAGTTACCTAGTATTAGATTATTTCATTTGCTTTCCTTCCTTCCAGATATTTATTAAGCATCTACCACGTGTAAAATATTATATCCAGCCCTGTGGATATGATGCTGAGGTTGACGAGGTCTGAGAGAGCTTATAATCTGATATTTATAGGATACTTACTTCTACAGATGACTTATCATATTTTTTTACCATTAGGCTTTTCCTAATTTTACACATGAGAACCTAATTTCAAATTCTGGGACCCCCATGTAAATTGACTACACAGTAAGTGATGATATTCAGACTGTGAACTTGCTGAGATATATTACTTAAAATATTTGTGGAACTTTTTTATTGTATTTTTTGTGAAATTGAGTTATTAAAAAACAATTCAAACTTAAATGTTTTCTACTGCTAGTTAAAATTACAGTGTTAAGAGTTTCCTCATCAGTTATATGGGAACAATAAAATAGTATTACCTTGTACAGTTATTGTGAAGATTGACTTTGTTACTGCTTATGAAGCCATTAGTAGAGTACCTGGTAAATGGTAGTTATTTGAGTGTTTATTATTTTTATCATCGTTGTTGTCGTCATTGTCATCATCATCATCATCATCACCATCACAGTTGTTTTGCAGTTCATCTTAGCTGGGGTCATAGATCTGAATATTTGTTTTAATATGGTGTGTTTTGTTTTGTTTTTTAACTGTACAAGAGAATTGCTTTCCAGAAAATCTGTGAAATGTGGAAAAATATAAAGGAAGAAATTAAAGTTCCTAATAATTTCTGAAACCCCTTTGCATTTAAAAAAATGGCCTCCAGAATTTTTCTACAAATAGATATTTTAGACATCATCAATCAATTTGTATATCCAATTCAGGTTCTTCTTTTCACCTAAGATTATAACGTAGGCATTTTTCCATGTTGTTAAATATGTGTTCTAAGGGGGCTCCTGGCTAGCTCAGTGGATAGAGCATGCAGCTTTTGGTCTTGAGTTTGAGCCCCACATTGGGCATAGAGATTACTTTAAAAAATGTTTGTAAGCATCCTTTTTAATTCTTTATAGTCTGACCTGAAGCATCTTTGAAATACAGTGATAGGGCACCTGGGTGGCTCAGTTGGTTAAACGTCCGACCCTTGACTCTGGCTCAGGTCATGATCTCATAGTTCGTGAGTTCAAGCCCTACATCGGGTTCTGCACTGACAGTATGGAACCTACTTAGGATTATGTGTCCTTTTCTCTTCACCCCTTCCCTGCTTGCTCTCTCTCAAAATAAATAAAAATAAACTTAAAAAAAAAGAAGAAACAGTGATAGTATTGAAAGTATTACTAAGGTATATTGAGTATCGTATCTAACAGATCATGAAGCAAAGTTTTACTGAAGAAGACTTGGACAACTAGTGGAATGTAAAAAGTCTGGGGCGTTGGGCTCTGTGCTACCAGGTTAGAGCCTGGAGCCTGCTTCAGATTCTGTGCCTTCCTCTCTCTCTGCTCCTCCCCCATTCATGCTCTGTCTCTCTCTCTCTCCTTCAAAAATAAATAAAAACATTAAAAAAATTTTAATAAAAATAAAAAAAGTGACTATCAATTGTACCAGCTTTTAATAAAAGATTAATAATATGCTAACTGGAACAAAAGCTAGAAGAACTGAGGCTTTCTTTGTTTACAGTCTGAGGATATTTTATCATACCTGATTTTGAAAAGAATGTGTGCTTGTGGGGATATGGTGTGTGTGTGTGTGTGTGTGTGTGTGTGTGTGTGTGTGTGTGTTTCTTAATGATGGATTTCTGGGCCGCCTGGGTGGCTTAGTTGGCTGAGCATCCAACTCTTAATTTCAGCTCAGGTCATGCATGATCTCACAGCATGAGATCAAACCCTGCTTCGGGCTCTGTGCTAACAATGCAGAGCCTGCGTGGGATTCTCTCTCTCCCTTTCTATCTGACCCCCCAACTCGTGTTTTTTCCTCTCTCTCTCTCCCCAAATAAATAAATTTTTAAAAAATGACGGAGAATTTCAAACATACACAAAAATAGATAGACCTAGAATGCCTTCCTGTACTTCTCCATTTCCCTTCCTGAAATCTGGGGTTTCAAAGTGAATTCTAGGTATTACATTTCACTTTAAATCCTAATTTTTATATCATCAAATAATGAATCTGCTTTAGGGTTATTAAAAATAGTTATTTTGGACTTACATCATATATAGAACTAGAAACTGAGTTTTCTTATGTTAAAAAATGTAACTATGCTGAAATTGACTTAGAAATACGATTTTTTTGGCAAAATGGTATACATGTTTGTTTTTACACTCAAGTTTAGCAGAGATTCTTCGTTTAGAGAAAGACTTTTTCAAGGTAACCAGTATATACTGTCTTGCCTTTCTCAGAATCAGGATTAGGAAATTAGGATTTTTTCCCCCTTAGACTGTCTTCCTTTAATTTTTGATATGTGGCTTGGATATGCTTTATACTTCTTATTTGAATCACATGATATCTCTGTCAGACACACAGAGCAATAACCATATTTTGTACAAATAATCTAAGAGTTTTGTGGTTAAAATGGCTTGGGCATTGTCAAGCAGTTTCTCATGGAACTGGAACTGCAACTGTAGTCTGTTCAGTCTAAATTTTGTACCTTTTTTCCTCTAGAATGCTTGTGGGTACATTAAAAACTCAAGATTTACCCATCTTTTATCTATGTTTTTTCATTGTGTCTATCTTATATAACTCTATAAATTTTTTATAAAGTTAAGGACCAGGTGATGTAGTGCATTTACACTCATTATTTTAAATAGTATTGAGTAAATATAGTTTTTACCAATGACAATATTTGTCATTATTATAGCACCACAAAAATCCTTGGGCCATGAAGTGAATGAATTAACATCAAGTAGATTATTGAAGTTGGAGATGGAAAACCAGAGTCTGACAAAAACTGTGGAAGAACTTCGGAGTACTATGGATTCTGCCGAAGGCAACACTTCCAAAATCCTGAAAATTGAAAAAGAAAATCAAAGACTAAGTAAAAAGGTAAATAAAAATTAATGTTTAATGTAATGTTGAATATATGTAAAGTGTAAATAACCCTGTGTTAGATCATTTATTTTCCAGTTTTTAATGTAATGTATTCTCAATATTATTTTAACTTATGGAAATTTTCAAACATATATAAATGTGAAGTGAATTAACTCCTATACTCATTCAACTTTAGCAATTATTAACTTACAGCCACTCTTCTACCCTTGCTTGCTCTCTTCACAACCAGTAGGATTTTGAAGTAAATCCTAGACATGGTATCCTTTCACCAATACCTCATTATATATCTCTAAAAAGTAAGGATTTTTTTTAAAAAACAAGAACAGTGACTTTATCACATTGAAAAATTTAATAGAGTTTGGTTAGCATTTCAGTTTTTCCAAGTCATTGGGATTTTTTTTCGTTTTGTTAAAATATGAATTGAAATATATCAGTACATTCAATCTACTGATGTGTCTATTAAGTCTTTTTTTAGTGTAAGGTTAACTTTTTTCTAATTTTTTTAATTTTGGGGACATTGCAAGCAGGGGAGGGTCAGAGAGAGGTGGACATAGGATAGGAAGCCCTGTGCACTGACAGGCTGCCAGCAACTCACAAACAGTGAGATCATGACCTGAGTTGAAGTTGGACACTCAACCAACTGAGCCACTCAGGTGCCCAGTTTACTCCTTACATAGCAATTTTTCTGTTGAAGAAACCAGGTGGTTTTGTAGTTTTCCCACAATCTAGATTTTTCTCTGTGTCCCTTAGCAAGTTCTTTTGTTCCCTGTGGGTCTTATTTTATCTGTAGTCTTAATCAAGTTCAAAGTGAGTTTTTAATGAGAATATTCATAAGGAGTCTATTTCAGTCATGAGGTACGTGCCTAATTGTCTCTTTTGTCATGTTGGTTGTCATGGAAAAGGTTTGCTTAGGGGTCCCCAGGTGGCTCAGTCAGTTAAGCAACCGACTTCAGCTCAGGTCATGATCTTGAGGTTCATGAGTTGAGCCCTACACCGGGCAGTGTGCTGACAGCACTGAGCCTGGAGCCTGCTTCAGGTTCTTTGTCTCCCTCTCTCTCTCTGCCCCTCCCCTTCTTCCAATCTTTCTCTCTCAAAAATAATATTTAAAAACAAAATAAGTAAAATACCACCAAATCCTCTAAAAGTAAACAAAATAAAAATAAAAATTGGTTCAAAAAAACAACTATCCATTTACTCTCAGGAATTCTCATGGAAAAGGCAGGATGAATGTTTGATTCTTTTATTTACCAGTTTCCTGGTAATGAATTAGTTCTCTCCTATCCTCCTGAGATAATTAATGAGTGAGGTTTTTTTTTTTTTTTACTGTCTTTATGAATTCATGGATTTAAAAATATTTGAAGTGTTTCAGCCTACTGCATTTGTTTTTCTAACTGTTCCACCTCTTTAAGCTACTTCCTGAGTCCCTGTGACACAATCTTAGCACTCCTTGTGAGCCTCTGTGCTTTTCACCGTAACTCAGTTCTTCTTAAACATTTCCTGCCCCCGATCTGGAAACAGCCATTTCTCCAAAAAGCCCTTGTTCCTTTTAGTGGAAAATGGTATTTAGAGACCACAATTTAGGCACTGTGAAACCTGAATTTGAACAAGGTTTTAGTTCAACAGAAATATTCCAGTTGGGCAACAGACCAAGTAATTTATTTTTGAGTATCTTTCTGCATACACACATATACCTATTGTAGATAAATAGAATCATATCATGACAACATACATGATATTTTTATCATGAATATCTCCTATCACATCTCCTTCCCAGTATGTGTTTCTGGGTCTTGGTCACAGTGAATAATACTGTAATAAATGTTCTTATACATAAGCCATTATGAATTTGTTATTATTTCTATATGTAGTCAGCCATGTCTGGTTTTTCTTTAGATTCTGGATTTCTAGATTCAGTTATGAAAATTTCCCTAATCTTTAGATCGGTGGTTTTTGAACTATAGTATGCCTCAGAATCACCTTCAGGACTTGTTTAACACAAATTTCTGAGCCCCATACCCAGAGCTTCTGATTTGATAGGTTTGGGGTAGGAGCAAAGAATTCTCATTTCTAAGAAATTCCTAAGTGATGGTCTTCCTGCTTTGTTGGGGGGAAAAAAGCCATGCTTTGAGAACCACTGCCTTAGATTATGCAAGTAGACCTCTTGATTGTCTTGCCAGATTTTTAGTCTTTTAAGACATTTTTGCATCATTTTTTTGATAATTTTTTTAATTTAATTTTTTTTTTAATTTAAATCCAAGTTAGCATATAGTACAACAGTGATTTCAGGGGTAGATTCCTTAATGCCCCTTACCCATTTAGCCCATCTCCCCTCCCACAGCATCAATTTTATCCATTAACCAAATAATCTTAATAAGCACTTTGTAACCAGTATAGTATAAAAGTAAGAGTGAATTAAAACTAAATAGAACTTGGAACAGTTTTATTTTGGTTGTCATTATATATAATTGGGACTGGAAATTGTAATTTGATTTTAAAAGTAGCTTTGAATTCTAATAAATTTTTAGTGATTCTAGCATTGTTTTATAAATTCATTGTATGAAAGGTATCTTTTGTAAACTAAATGTTTCACTTGAATTCCATCGATGTAAGACAACAAATGAGTTTAATTAAATAACTGTTACCCATATATTTCAATCTTAAGTGGGAGAACCAGATCAGTAATAAATAGCTAAAAGTTTCCTGAACACGTCAAATTGAGTAAGTGGATAAGATTTGACTTGAGGGGCACCTGAGTGGCTCATTCAGTTAAGCTTCTGGCTCTTGACTTCGGCTCAGGTCATGATCTCACGGTTTGTGGGTTTGAGCCCCACACTGGGCTGTCTGCACTGGTGGTGCAGAGCCTGCTTGGGATTCTCTCTCTCTTTCTCTCTCTCTCTCTCTCTCTCTTTCTTTGTGTCCCTCCCCAGCACAATGTGCACTGTCTCTTTCAAAAAAAAGATTTGACTTGATGCTTTTGAGATATTACTGGAATGTTGTCTTCCATATGTGGTTATCTTCCATTGACATTAAAATAGAAAAATTCAGGGGCGCCTGGATGGCTCAGTCGGTTAAGCATCCAACTTCGGCTCAGGTCATGATCTCGCAGTCTGTCAGTCTGAGCCCCGCGTCAGGCTCTGTGCTGACAGCTCAGAGCCTGGAGCCTGTTCCAGATTCTCTGTCTCCCTCTCTCTCTGTCCCTCCCCCGTTCATGCTGTCTCTCCCTGTCTCAAAAATAAATAAATGTTAAAAAAAAATATTTAAAAAAAAATAAAATAGAAAAATTCAGCTTGCTTTATGTAAAGACTATTAAAATTCGTAGACTTCTTTACTATTCTTTTAAAAGACTTTTTCATGTTTATTTATTTTTGAGAGAGAAAGAGAGAACACAAGCAGGAGAGGCAGAGAGATAGGGAGGCAGAATCCAAAAAAGGCTCCAGGCTCTGAGCACAGAGCCCGACCTGGAGCTCAAACTCACAAACCTTGAGATCATGACCTGAACTGAAGTTGGATGCTTAACTTACTGAGCCACCCAGGCACCTAAGACTTTTTCACTGTTGATATAAGGATTTAAGTAATACTTAAACTTGAAGTGGAATATTTTATATAGCTAAATCTTTATTTTCTTTTATTACCTGATTTGAATATGTTATATCATAATGGGAAATCAATGGTTTGGCATAATTTAAACTGGAATTTGCTATTTTTATGCTTATTAACCACATACTTGATCATATCTTTGAAATGTATAATTGAAGATAAATTTAAACCTAGACTATAACTATAACATTTACCTGAGCTTTGTTCAGCTCTTTTTTTCTCTAGTATTATTATTATTTTTTCTCCCTCTTTCCTTTATTATTTTTTTTTTTTAAGTAGACTCCATACCCAGTATGGAGCCCAATGCAGGGCTTAAACTCACAACCCTGAGATCAGGACCTGAGCTGAGATCAAGAGTCAGACACTTAACCAACTGAGCCACCCAGGCACCTGTCTTTCTTTTTATTTTAAACGTAATTCCTTTCTGTTTCCTCATTAAACTTACCTTTTTCTCATCTTTTTTCATGTTTTTTATATTCTCTTCTTCCTTCCCTAAAATTACTTGACTGTGATTAAAATCTTTATAAATTTCGTCAAGCCAGGAGAGTCTTTCGATAAAATTTGCATGGTCTTCATATAGTATGTAATTATATATTCAGTTGGGTTTATTTTTTGTATTTAGAAGTAGAAATGTGCCCTTCAGAGATGCAGAGGATAAGAAAGATAGTCATGTCTGCATATTTTATATAGCTGTTAAAATTAGCATGGAGTATTACTTGAATTTCTGTATTCAGTTCTTAAATTTCACCATTTGAGTATTAAAATTGTATTTTAGTTTTTATTCCAAGATTATCTTTTGACATGTTTCCTTTGTTGTAAAATATTTAATATTACATTGTTTTTTGATTTAATTTTTTCTAGGTTGAAATTCTTGAAAACGAGATTATTCAAGAAAAGCAAAGTCTTCAGAATTGTCAGAATTTAAGCAAGGATCTAATGAAGGAGAAGGCTCAACTTGAAAAAACAATTGAAACACTTAGAGAAAATTCAGAAAGACAGGTTCATAAGTTTCCTATTAAGCAATATATTTTAAATTCTCTTAGCAAGTTATTTTAATGTTTAGGTAAACAAAAATGTTCGTGTAACATGAAAGGGAAATAATTTTAGAATTGTTTAGATCTTAGAGTAACTGTGGTTTTCATTTTCTATCCATATACATGGGAAGGTTGAAGCGAAAGCTTAGAATTCTTTAAGTTGCCAGTATGTTTAATAATTATCTGGTATAAAATTTTACAATACCTGGATTTCAAGTGTCTGTAGAACAGGGCTGCAGATTATAAAGTTACTGTGTGGAATTGGGGAGAGATGCAGCTGTATGTATTCAGACCCTACGAAAGAGGGAGATGTGTTGGCAGCAGCCTTCTCTAGAATGCGTTCATATTTGCTTTCAAGTATTTATTGGTCATTCTCACTTTATGCTTTAGGAAACTGAGAACTGGATATATTGAGTGACTTGCTATTTTAAAGTTTCTGTTACTTTTTTAGAAGTAAAATGGTTTTTTTTTTATTATCCAGGTATAGTCCTTAGGCTACCTATAAAAATAAAGGTTTCCATAGAGCTACAGAATAAAAATTCTAGAGCTAAGCATGAATCTGTATTTTTACAAGGCTCTCAGGGGATTGTTTACCAAAATTAGGCCATGTCATAAAAAATTAGTTTTCAGGTATACCAGAGGATTTTGTGTTTTTTGATCTTTTTCAAATTAGAATTCTTGGGAGAATGAATACACACCCACATATATACACATAAAATATAGCAATATTTATCAAGAACCCACTGCGTGTATGCTTTGCAAAATTTATTTAATGAAAGTAAAAGCTTATAGTCATAAAGAGATATGTGTGTGCATTTCACCTATATTCCTATTTCAATTTGAAACATGTAACTATAAATAATTTGAAGATCACTTTGATTAATATTAAGTACAGTTCTCCTAACCATTTCTTTACATTATGAACTCCCTAAAGACAGAACTTTTATGACCTGAAAGTACATGTACACGGTGGTCTGCCAGCAAATATTTGTCACAATTAAAAGTAAGACATATTAGCACCCTTTTATGTTCTTATTTCATTGTTAGTTTTTTTGAAATGGAAAAACTGTAATTTAAAATATTTAGTTTATGCTAATTTATATTTTTAATTTTCTCCTTTGTTTTTTTTCAATTAGATTAAAATATTGGAACAGGAAAATGAACATCTGAATCAAACCGTGTCTTCTTTAAGGCAGCGATCCCAGATAAGTGCTGAAGCGAGGGTGAAAGACATTGAAAAAGAAAATAAAATTCTCCATGAATCTATCAAAGAAACAAGTAGCAAGTTAAGTAAGATTGAATTTGAAAAAAGACAAATTAGGAAAGAATTGGAACATTATAAAGAAAAAGGAGAACGAGCAGAAGAACTTGAAAATGAGTTGCATCATCTTGAGAAAGAAAATGAATTGTTACAGAAAAAGATAACCAATTTAAAAATTACTTGTGAAAAAATTGAGGCCTTAGAACAAGAAAATTCAGAGCTAGAAAGAGAAAATAGAAAATTAAAAAAAACATTAGATAGTTTTAAAAACCTTACTTTTCAGTTAGAATCCCTAGAAAAAGAGAATTCCCAACTAGATGAGGAAAACTTAGAACTGCGAAGGAATGTGGAATCTTTGAAGTGTGCAAGCATGAAAATGGCTCAGCTACAGCTAGAAAATAAAGAACTGGAAAGTGAAAAAGAGCAGCTTAAGAAGGGTTTAGAACTCATGAAAGCATCTTTCAAGAAAACAGAACGCTTAGAAGTTAGCTACCAGGGTTTAGATACAGAAAATCAGAGGCTACAGAAAGCTCTAGAAAATAGCAATAAAAAAATTCAACAGTTAGAGAGTGAACTACAAGACTTAGAGATGGAAAATCAAACATTGCAGAAAAACCTAGAGGAGTTAAAAATATCCAGCAAAAGACTAGAACAACTAGAAAAAGAAAATAAATCATTAGAGCAAGAGACTTCTCAACTGGAAAAAGATAAGAAGCAACTGGAGAAAGAAAATAAAAGACTCCGACAGCAAGCAGAAATAAAAGATACCACATTGGAAGAAAATAATGTGAAAATTGGGAATTTGGAAAAAGAAAACAAAACCCTTTTCAAAGAGATCAGTATTTTTAAAGAATCCTGCATTCGTCTGAAAGAATTAGAGAAAGAAAATAAGGAGCTTGTGAAAAGAGCAACTATTGATGTAAAAACTTTGGTTACATTACGAGAGGTAAATATAGTTACCTAAATTTAAGGAAAATATTTTTATATTTTTAATTCAAGGCATTGTTAAGTTTTATTGGAACCCATCAGAAATTTGCATCATCTGCTTATGGTTCAAAATAAAAATTGGCATTTAGAACTAGAGTTTCTAAATTTTCCTACTTTTGTTATACCAAGAAGTACATGTGAATTTTATTTTTAATATATTGTAGTAATAAGGTTTCCATGTGGTATCTCCTTTATTACATTATAATTTTATGTTTTATTTCAAAATAAAATATTTGGTCAAGACTGTTACTGAATAATAGGAACCATAATAGCTACTATTTATTGAATGCCAACCATGTACCAGGTACTGGGCTAAGGACTTCAGAAATTTATTTATATAATTTTTACAGTAATCCTCTATAGATGTTATGTCCAGTAGATTAGAAAGCATAAGCGACATTATAACTTACTCAGGATCACTCAGCTAATGGCAAAGTTGGATTGCTGGATTCAAATCCAGATCTTTCAAACTCCACATCTCCATGAATTATGCTCTTAAGCCTTAGAATGCAAATCATATTGAACTTTAGGAGTCAACACTGCACAATTGGTAGTTGCTTAGATCTGTGTGTTGAGAAGAGTTGTGAAATTTTCTGGAGTAGATTGGCCGTAGATCCAAGTGAAACATGGTGTAGATCATATTCATGTTCTTCATAGCATGCTTGGCCTTTTTTTTGCTACCCCTATGCTATATACTCTGTATGATAACTCTTTTAAGTTCAATTAAAAAGTTTCTTTGCATCCTGGCAGAACGTCACATTGGGAAGTCTGCCTTTCTGCTAAAGAGGCATTGAGAGGGGCCCATTATTAGCTTTTTGCTTTCTTCTTTCTGTTGTTGTACCGTCCTACAGACAGGAACAAGGTTCCTCGTGTCTGATCTTCTAACAGTGTCCCCTAGTTCTTCAGGTCAATATGTTCTTCAGATCAATATGTTAGACCTCTTCCACTGGCAGAGGGATGCTTGAGGTGGGAGAAGGGTGTTGCATCCAGCATATATTCATAGAAATATGCACTAAGGTTCTAGCTTATTATTAAAAAGTTAGTAGATATGTGTTCTTTTTCTCACAGCTTTCAATCCTCAAGAGTTCACAAGTAAAGAGTTTTTCCTTTTAGTTTTTAATACAAAAAATTACAAGTAATATTAGCAAAAAAAAAAAAACAAAAAAGGAAAACCATATTGTTTGAACTAGTTTATTTTTTTGCTTAACTACTTGTTAGTGATGAAGGAAGAATTCAACATTTCTGTTTTTCCTGGTTTGAATTATATATATGTATTCCTGGATAGTGGTAGTTACAATCGTGACTGAATTTCCTAGATGTTCATGGTCATGACACTTATGTGAGTCTTGCATTCCTTTCAAAATAAGGATTTGGTGTGTGAAAAATTGAAGACTCAACAAATGAATAATGATCTTGAAAAATTAACTCATGAGCTTGAAAAGATAGGGCTAAATAAAGAGCGACTCTTGCATGATGAGCAGAGTACTGATGACAGGTGAGTATTAAGTCTATTTGGTAAACAGTTTAAATTATTGTTATATTTTTGCTCAAACCTTCTCTCCTGTATCAGCTATAGAATATTTACATATGTCACCCTGTTTCTGTTTCCTCTCTTCCCCTAGAGAAAGTTCTATAAGAAAAAAAATTAAAAACTCAGATAAACACAACCTAATACAAGAAAAATGCTAAAATGTTACTATAAATAGTTACATAATAGGAAAACAGGAAGCCACTCATGTAGCAGAAAAGCAGAAACTATAATTACCTATGAAAGTAGAATGAGACATTAACAGCAAACCCCTCTCTCTTGAAATATAAAGTTAGTTTTTATTTGAATCATGTGCTTAAATGCCTCAATTCTTTCATTTATTTTGTGTGCAAAAGTGGACTTACAGAAAGGAGAAATATGAAACAAAGGAAAACATGCTGAGGTAACTAAGGTATAAAAATAATATGGAAGGGCTCCTGGGTGGCACAGTCAGTTAAGCATCTGGCTCTTGATTTAGGCTCAGGACATGATCTCGTGGTTCATGGTTTCGAGCCCTGTGTTGGGCTCTGTGCTGACAGCATGGAGTCATCTTGGTATTCTTTCTTTCCCTCTCTCTCTGCCTCTCTCTCTCTTTCTCTCTCGAAATACACATTTAAAAAAATGTGGAATGGGCCGCCTGGGTGACTATTAAGCATATGAGTTTTGATCTTGGCTCAGGTCTTGATCTCATGGTTTTGAGTTCAAGCCCCATGTTGGGCTCCACACTGGGCATGAAGCCTACTTAAAAAAAAAAATAATAATGTGGAAAAGTAAGGTGAGAAACAATAAAACCTTACTTTATATGCCCTTTAATTTTGAGAATGATCAATATAAGGTTAAAAAAATTTATTCTCCTATGGTAATTACAGTCTATCAAACAATCAGATTTTTCAAGTAGTCTATGGTTTAGCATCTAGTCAGCCATGTGATTCCAGCTAGACTGGAAGGATATATTGTTAAAAATACAGTTTTATGTAGACTAGATTTTAATTCATTGGAATTTTTGTAATAGAATTTGTATTTTATTGTCTACCCATTATTACTGTTATAGTATTTATAGTCTATATTTAATAATGTATATAGGGAAAATTAATGCTGTTATAAGAGATTTGTTTTTGTCATTTTGAAAATATTCAAAGTTAAGAATAGGTTGGTTGATGCTCATAGATTCTATAATAACAAATAGAAGTAATTTGAGGCATTAGTTCTCGCATTGAATTCAAGGAACTGTAATTGGATTAATCATAAAACTGTTTCATGAGAAACTATTTTTTTGCCATTTTATTTTATTGCTTTTAATTTAATTTTTTTAAAATTGACATCCAAATTAGTTAGCTAGCATATAGTGCCACAATGATTTCAGGAGTAGATTTCTTAGTGCCCCTTACCCATTTACCCCATCCCCCCCTCCCACAACCCCTCCAGTAACCCACCAGTTTGTTCTCCATATTTATGAGTCTCTTCTGTTTTGTCCTCCTCCCTGTTTGTATATTATTTTTGTTTCCCTTCCCTTAAGTTCATCTCTTTTGTCTCTTAAAGTCCTCATATGAGTGGAGTCATGATTTTTGTCTTTCTCTAATTTCATTTAGCATAATACCCTCCAGTTCCATCCATGTAGTTGCAAATGGCAAGATTTCATTCTTTTTGATTGCCAAGTAATACTCCATTGTGTGTGTGTGTGTGTGTGTGTGTGTGTGTGTGTGTGTGTGTGTATACCACATCTGCTTTATCCATTCATCCATCGATGGACATTTGGGCTCTTTCCTTACTTGGGCTATTGTTGATAGTGCTGCTGTAAACATGGGGGTGCATGTGTCCCTTCAAAACAGCACACCTGTATCCCTTGGATAAATATCTAGTAGTGCAATTTCTGGGTCATAGGGTAGTTCTATTTTTAGTTTTTGAGGAACCTCCATATTGTTTTCCAGAGTGGCTGCACCAGCTTGCATTCCCATATGAGAAACTATTTTTATTTGAGTTAAATAAATAGTTAAGGCCCAATTTAGTTGACTACTTCTTAATATAGATACTGAATATGCATCGCTTTTTTATTCAAACATTTATTACCTGTGTGTGTATGTAAGACATTTAAATAGTTGAGGGGAAAAAAACAGTAAACCATGTAACTACCCTAACCCTTTTAGAACCCAGTTGTAGGTGGGTCCTTCATATTATTTGGTGGCTCTTTTCAAACCTTAATTCAAACAGCTACTCAATGTTAATTGAGCTTTTAAAATTTGTTGACCATCAAGCATCAAAGAAATGATAATGCTTCAGCTGAGCCATAAAGAATGACTGAAATGTGCAAGGTGGAATTGGTGGAGATGGCATTCCATGCAAATAAAGCACAAAGCTATGTTGAGAATTTTTTTTCTAATTTGAGAAAGAGAACCTGCAAATGGGGGAGAGGAGTAAAGAGGAAGAGGGGAACAGAGAGAGTCTCAAGCAGGCTCCAGCTCAGCACAGGCTAATGCGAGGCTCAATCCCATGACCCTGGGATCATGACCTAAGCTGAAAATCAAGAGTTGGGGACACTCAACCAACTGAACCACCCAGGCACCCCTTTTGAGTAATTTTTAGAGTGATGTGAAAGATGGATTAGAAAGGGGCACCTGGGTGGCTCAGTTTGTTAAGCATCCTTCTCTTGATTTCAGCTCACGTCATGTTCTCATGGTTCATTGAGTTCGAGCCCTGCATCAGGCTCTGCACTGACAGTATAGTCTCTTTGGTATTCTCTCTCTCCCTCTCTCTCTGCCCCTCCCCCACTTGTGTGTGTGTGCTCTTTCTCTCTCTCTCTCTCAAAATAAATATATAAAAAAAAAGGAATATGGATTAGAAAAAGGGCAAATTAGAGTCCCAGAGATCAGTTAGGAAGCTGTTGAAATAGGCTAGGCAAGATGTAATTGATGTGTTCATTAGTCTGCACATTTATATATATATAATGAAAGCATTAGAAATAGAGATAAAGGTATATGTTGAACTCAGTGTTTTAAGAAATGAAATTGAGACCATGATCAAATTTGGTAGATCAGGAAAAGAAGTGTCTTAAGCCACTAAACCAGCTTCTTTCTCAACCATTACGTTAACCTTAGCATCACAAAGAAAAAAAAGTTCACAAACATAAATTCCTTTAATATTCTATCCCTTCTGTCTTGGAGTTTATGTATATCTGCCTCTGTGTTTACCTCTAATCTCAGATGGTATCTCTAACAGTCCAACCTTTTCATCTTTCTCACTGGCGTCATTCTCTCTGACCCTTTTAAGATATAATTAAGATATTATTCTTGCCATAAAGGAATAGGTAGTCTAAGTTATGGATTTGTATGTACAAATAGGTAGAATGCAACAAAGTAAATTTAGTGATAAAGTTACAAATAGAGTGCTAAGTGATCACTCTTGTCTATTCTTTTTTAACAGCTCTTTTCCTGTGTCTCAATATACAGTAAAAGCTTGGTTTGCAAGCATAATTCATTCTGGAAACAAGCTTGTAATCCAAAGCACTGACATTTCAAAGTGAATTTCAAGAACCATTGGTTCAGTTGTGATCACGTGATGTTCGGCATCATGTACTACTTGTATTGCAAGACATTGCTCGTTTATCAAGTTAAAATTTATTAGAAATGTTTGCTCAGCTTGCAGAACACTTGCAGAACAAGTTACTCACAACCCAAGGTTTTACTGTAGTTTCCTAGGGTTATGTTCTCAGGCCTCTTTGTTGTGTATGCTATGCATTGCCATCCATCATCTTACCTGATAGTCACATTATTTTTTGCTTAGTGGACATCTCTATCTGGACAGTCTAGAGGCAACTCAGGCATCCAACATTAAATATATCCAAAGTTAGATTCATAAAATGCTTTAAAAATATCTGTTGACTCAAGCCAATACCAAAACGAGTGAGATTTGTTCTCTGTGCTCAGTGAACTTAAAAACTGATTGAGCAAGAAAAAAATTGTAAAACGTATATATACACACATACACACAAATTAACTACAGTAAAAGGCAGAATGTGATAAAATTTCTCATATATGTACTTATTTATTTGGTTTAGTCATCAAGGTTCTCAGGTATAAGAATTAGTCATAATCTCTAGTTTGTGATTCACTCTCAAACTGTGTTCATGCACTGTCCTTTTTGTAAAAAAAAATTTTAACCACAGGGTGCCTGGGTGGCTCGGTCAGTTAAGCATATAACTTCAGCTCAGGTCATGATCTCGCAGTTTGTGGGTTCGAGCCCCACGTCGGGCTCTCTGCTGACAGCTCAGAGCCTGGAACCTGCTTCAGATTATTTGTCTCCCTCTCTCTGTTCTCCTCTGATCATGTTCTGTCTCTCTCTCAAAAATAGACATTTTTTAATTTAAAAAATTTTTAACCGTAAATAATATAATTTTTTATGAAATCACCATTCAAAAACATAACTAAACTACTGACATTTGCATTTGCCTCTTCCTACTCTGTTACCAGTATCCAGTATCTTTGGTATATCATTCCCTTTCTAAAATATTCTGTAAGTACTCTGTACCCTTCCATGAGTTTTAAGTTTAACTATACCTATCTCCTTGTACAAGTATCTTAACACATTCATATCATAGACAAATGCTTAATAATATAATAAACCCATCTACTTCTTTTCCTATGGATTCTATCCTTATAAAAGTAAAAAGAATATTTTGGGATTTACATCTTCCAGATGCCTTTTTTTGAGCATCAATTTTTGCTTTTGACAACCTAGGCTATAATCTGAAGCTCTGGTTACCTAGTTGATTTTTTTTTTTATAACCAGGAAGAGTTTAAAGGGGGGAGTGGGGCAATAGAATAATTCACCTCTTAAAAAAATATTGTTTCATAAGACCTCTTTATGGCATCAGTGTCTATGGTCATAATGATATTTAAAAATAATTTTTGACCTCCAGTGATGAACTGTGTTATTTTTGTATTTGGATAGTAGGTACAAACTTTTGGAATCAAAATTAGAATCGACTCTAAAGAAGTCTCTTGAAATTAAAGAAGAAAAAATTGCTGCTTTAGAAGCTCGATTAGAAGAATCCACAAATTACAACCAGCAGTTGCGCCAAGAACTTAAAACAGTAAGTGATTTCCTTGGAAGGAATTTTAATTGTTGAAGATTTTGACAGAAAAATGTAAAGTAGGAAACAAAAAAGCAACATCATTAGTATTGTGTCTATTTCTTTTTCTTAAACTTGAGAGTAACAAATCTTTGTCTTTTAGTTCATTAAAACTATATTTTGTTTATCCACTGTAATTTATTAAATTCCATTTCCACCATTCAGTTAGAGGCATATCAGTATTGTGGGAATGGGGTGGTGAAGAGGCAGTCTTACTCTATTGGGAAAAGCTTTCAGTGTGATACTGACACTTCACTCTAACACCCTACTCCTATTGAAAATCCAGTTAACAGTTTGGTAGGCATAGATGTGGGTATGAGGATACCAAGTAGAGGCAAATAGTATGTGTGGTATGTGAAAGCACTTGATCTCATAAATTTGAGGTTTTCTCCTAGACCCGTTTTCTTGTGATATTTGGAATAATTCTGTGAAATACGCAAGGCAAGAGCGACTGTCCGTTTTCCTTTACATAAATAAATTGAAATCAAAGGGGCTTGCCCATTTCCTAGGGTTAGTGTATGGTAGATTGGTAGAATCATGTTCTGTTTTTTTTTTTTTCCCTTCAATCATCTCTGTAGTACCACCAAGAGTGATTTTACAATCAACTAAACATTCAGATTGACAAGATTACTATGGGCCACATTTAGAACTACTTGGTTCTAAGTACAAGTATAGAGCAGGGCATTGTCAAGGATCCCTCTTCATATAGTTGTCTAGAGTCATATTCACACCATATGACAGTTCAAGTGCAAGATGATGAGATTCACATTGAACTTGCAGGAGCTGCCCTTGCTTTGAGACTGTATGCTCCGTAGTAGTCATCATCTCTTGCAGAAACCCTTAAGGCATAGATATAAGATCTCCACAATGGATATACAGGTTTCCAAAGGCACAGTTACCAAAGATGAATTTCCCATGCAGAAAAGGAAAAAGATTTTGTTCCCCATTTGCCCATAACATCATTGTTGGTATTTATACCATGAAATAGATATCATTACAGAAGAAACTCTAGAATTTTGCTTAGTTAACATAAAGAATTATCCAAAAAATAAAGTAAAATTTGGCACCAGAGTTAATTAATCTCCAGTATGTCGGTTACAAAGAAAGTCAACTTCATAAAGCTACTCAGCCAGAAAATAATTGGGTATGGGTGTGGGTTAGTATTGCATGTATTTCAAGTCTAGAGAACAGAGATTCAAAATGTCATCGTCTTCCACTTCCAGCCATTTTGGCATAGCTATTACTGGACTAGCTTCCTACCATTCAACTGGAATTAGATTGTTCTGGATTTTAATACTATATCACTTGAAGACTATGAAAGTTAAGTATGAGTTGAATGCCTGAAGTAACTACTAAAATAGCATGACAAAAAAGGTATAGCTAATATGCCAGCAAAGGAGATAAAATAGAATTATAAAAAATTCAAAAAAAAAAGAAAAAGAAAAAATGAGGAACAAAGTACAGATTGGACAAATAGAAAACAAATAGCAAAATGGCAGTTTTAAACAAAACCAGATTAATCATCACATTAAATATAAAAGGTCTAAACACGTCAATTGAGAGACTGAGATTAATAAGTAAGGTAAAAAGGCAAGACACACCTATATGCTGTCTCTAAGAAACCTCAATGGAAAATATGTCATTTTTTTATGTGAACATAAATCACAGATTCTGATTAATGATATATAAGGTAAAGGGTCCAATTTTGAAACATACTTATAAGAACAATGTGCTAAAAATAAGCTTTGTATATCACTCTCTGCTCTCCTTCTTAATAATGGCATATATCTGTAGTCTTTATAAGCCTAGAAAAACCCTGTGGAAAATTAATGTAAAATATGAGACAGGAAATGATGTCACTCATGTTATTAGGGTATTAAAAGTAATTTAAAAAAACCATCAAAACTGGAAAATTAGGCTCCTAGAATACCTATTAAATCATTCAGCCATGCTTTAAATTATATTCTATCTAGGGCATCTTTTTTCTTCAGTCTCACTTCATTATTTTCTAACTCAATAGTGGCAAAGTTTATTGTTGAGTCATAAGTTTCCTAAGGTTTGCCTTACATATTGAATTATTTTAAATTTCTGTTTTAAGTTTATTTATTTAGAGAGAGAAAGAGGGAGAGAGTACATGTACATATGTACAGGTGGGGAAGGGGCAGAGAGAGGGAGAGAGAATCTCAAGCAGGCTCCACTCTGACAATGCTGGATGCTGGACTTGATCTCATGGACCATGGGATCATAGCCTGAGCTGAAATAAATGAGCCACCCAGGCACCCCTAGATGTTGAATTATTTTAGACATTTATATTTTTGCCTTAATACAAAGTTTGAGCTTTAATTTAGAAATTTAGTATAAATGTCTCCTAGGAAAAAGTAATGATTCAAGATAAGTATAATAATAATCAGTCTAAATTAAAGAGAGCTATTAAGTTAATCAGTAATTTTGGTACTGTAAGATTACCCAGTTGTTAGTATTGAGTTGACTCTCTTAAAGTAGGATTTGGTTGTAATCACACCAGAAAACCCTGGGTAAGATATATCCTTGGATTGCTCACTTTTTATAAAATGTAGTCATTACATGTGGTTTAGGATATGAATAAAGAAGTCATTAATTTTCTTTATTAATATAACGCATTCTGGGCAACATATCCTTACAAGAGCAGACATTTATAGATACTTCTTCAACTTTAGGTATCTTTTTTTTTTAGAAGGAATTATTATGTATGTCAAGTCTTCATTTGTTCTTTACATGGGGTATCTCTGAAATCTCTAAATCAGCGATAGATATGTCAAAAAACAATTACTAATATTTAGCAACATGTCTATTTCCAGTTAATATATTCTTCATCATAAACAATAGGATCTGAAATTACAGAATATGTAATTGGAGTATGGCACATAAACAGAGTATATTTGATATTTTCTAGAAGGAAAGGATTTGCAATTGACAAAGCATAAATTGTGATCATGATAGTAATGATAGTCATACATATTATTTATCATAGTTTTAAATGAAGTGTCTCTCCTATTCACCAGACTAGTGCAGAATCTAATTGTGAGAAGTAATAATTTTGGTGATTTTTTTTCTCCCCATTAAAATATTTTAAATAAAATATTAGGTGAAAAAGAACTATGAAGCTCTCAAACAGAGACAAGATGAAGAAAGGATGGTACAGAGCTCTCCTCCAACTTCTGGTGAAGATAATAAATGGGAGCGAGAAAGTCAAGAAACGACTAGAGAGCTTCTGAAGGTTAAAGACAGATTAATTGAAGTAGAAAGAAATGTAAGTATTTTTAAATTTTTGTAGGAATAAGATTTTTTAGAAGTAAAGTAGCATTGAATATATAATTAAGAAAATTTATTTAATCTGGTTTTGGAGCTTTGTTCATCTTATACTTTCTCGACTGATTTATTTTATAATGTAATAAAGGGCTGAAGAACTAATAATTTAATATACTTTTCTACCCTGATATAAGTCCATCAGCAAGCTTTGTCAACTCTTGTGAAAATACATCCCAAGCCCATCTACTTCTGTCCCGTTGTTGCTGCTACCACTCTAGTCTAAGGTACCATCATCTCTCATCTGGATGAGAGAATATCCTCTCAGGTGCTGTCTTCCCCCACTTCTACTCCTGGCTCAGCCTAACCCATTCCTATTACAATAGGCAGTTTTTATTTTAAAACATAAAACTTAGTCATACCACTTTTCTACTTAAACTCTTAATTGGCTTCCCCTTCCAATTAGAATAAAATCCAAATTTGTTAGTGTCTTGTAAGATCATTCCTGACTTTGTCCTGCCTATATTGCTGGCCTTATACCATAGCACTCTTCCACCCCCTCTGTTGATTTATCTGGAGATAATATTACTATAGTGATACCTGGAAAACACAAAACAATGCCTGATATATAGTCAATTAATTCTAGTCATATTGGCCTTCTCTATTCCTATTTCCAGACCTTTATGTTTGCATCCTCTACATAGAACACATGGCTAGCTTCCCTCAGGATTCAGGCCTCATTTGACACATCTCCTGCGAGAGGTCTTTTCTGACCCCTCCACCAGTCAAGTAGCTATTCTCAACCTAAGCCATTTAATACCAAGCCACTGCCTTATTTAGTTTCTTCATAATGCGTTTCACTAGTGAAATATTATTTCTTTATTTCTTGGTTGTCTACTGGAAAAAAGCTCCTTGAAAGCAGAAAGCTGTCTTTCTTTTTTGCCACTATGCCTTCAGTATGTAGACTTAAGCCTGGAGGATAGCAGACACAGTAAATATTCCCTGAATGAGTTGGAGAAATACTTGACAAGAAACAGTAATCAAATAAATTCACCAAACATCTATCCTTTAAAGATGAATGAGCTTTTGGAATATATATATTAACAAGTAAAATAGTTGCAGTTGTTGCTTTTGTGTTTTTTTTTTTTAATTTTTTTTAACGTTTATTTATTTTTGAGACAGAGAGAGACAGAGCATGAACAGGGGAGGGGCAGAGAGAGAGAGGGAGACACAGAATCAGAAGCAGGCTCCAGGCCCTGAGCCATCAGCCCAGAGTCCGACGCAGGGCTCGAACTCACGGACCGTGAGATCGTGACCTGAGCTGAAGTCGGACGCTCAACCGACTGAACCACCCAGGCGCCCCTGCTTTTGTGTTTTAATGTAACATGTTTTGCAAACTTTAAAGCCATAATGCCAAAAATTAATTTCCTACCGTGTTGATTCCTACTTTCTCATCCAGAAGTAATCACTGTAAACAGTTTGTTTTCCCAGAAAAATGATTTATCTGTGTATAGAAGTAGATTTCTTTTGTTCATCCAAGATTTAAATCCCAGTTACTTAATATACAATGTAATATTAGTTTCAGGTGTAGGATTTAGTGATTCATTACTTATATATAATACCCTATGCTCATCACAAGTGCCCTCCTTAATACCCATCACCCATTTAACCCATCACCATGCCTTCCCCCCCTTCAGCAACCCTCAGTTTGTTCTCTATAGTTAAGAGTCTGTTTTCTGGTTTTCCCCTTTAGTTTCTTCCCCCTGTGTTCATCTGTTACATTTCTTAAATTCCACATGTGAACGAAATCGTCCGGTATTTGTCTTTCTCTGAATGACTTCTATTGCTTAACATAATAGTCTCTAGCTCCATCCACATGGTGGCAAATGGCAAGATTTCATTCTTTTTTTATGGCCAAATAATACTCCATCATATATATAAACTTCTTTTTTCTTCTTTGATATATTTATGATTATTTTTTAATATTATTTATTGTCAAATTGGCTTACATACAGCACCCAGTGCTCATCCCAACAAGTGCCCTCCTCAATGCCCTTCACCCACTTTCCCCTCTCCCCCACCCCTCATCAACCCTCAGTTTGTTCTCTGTGTTTAAGAGTCTCTTATGGTTTGCTTCCCTCTCTGTTTGTAACTATTTTTTTCCCTTCCCTTCCCCCATGGCCTTCTGTTAAGCTTCTCAAAATCCACATATGAGTGAAAACATATGATATCTGTCTTTCTCTGACTGACTTATTTCACTTAGCATAAGTGCCTCCAGTTCCATCCACGTTGCTGCAAATGGCATAATTTTATTCTTTCTCATTACCAAGTAGTATTCCATTGTATATATAAACCACATCTTCTTTATCCATTCATCAGTTGATGGGCACTTAGGCTCTTTCCATAATTTGGCTATCGTTGAAAGCACTGCTATGAACATTGGGATACATGTGCCCCAATGCATCAGCACTCCTGTATCCCTTGGGTAAATTCCTAGCAGTGCTATTGCTGGGTCATAGGTTTTTTAAGTTTTATTTATTTATTCTGAGAGAGAGAGTAGGCGCAGGGCAAATAGAGAAGGAGAGAGAGAATCCCAAGCAGGCTCTGCCCTGTCAGCACAGAGCCTGATGTGGGGCTCAAACTCATGTACTGTGAGATCATGACCTGAGCTGAAATCTGGAGTCAGAAGCTTAACCGCCTGAACCACCCAGGTGCCCCTATATACCACAACTTCTTTATCCATTCATCAGTCAATGGACATTTGGGCTTTTTCAATAATTTGGCTATTGTTGATAGTGCTGCTGTAAACATCAAGGTTCATGTATTCCCTTGAATCAGTATTTTGGTGTCCTTTGGGTAAATATCCATTAGTGCTATTGCTGAATCATAGGGTAGTTCTATTTGTAACTTTTTGAGAAACCTCTGTACTGTTTTCCAGAGTGGCTGTACCAGTTGGCATTCCCACCAACAGTGTGGATTCTCCGAATCCTCTCCAACATCTGTTGTTTTTCTGTGTTGTTAATTTAAGCCATTCTGACAGGTGTGAGGTGTTATCTCAGTGTAGTTTTGATTTGTATTTCCCTGATGATGAGTGATGTTGAGCATCTTTTCATGTGTTTGTTAGCCATCTGTATGTCTGGGAGTGTATTTCTTTTACAGTTATATCTGTGGGATCATGCTATACAATATTTTGAGGATCTCTGTATTTTAGACAGATATAGATCTATCTCATTTTGTTTAATGAACACATTATTCCATAGTATGGATGTTACTCTAATTTATTTAAATAAAACCCACATTGATGGGCATTTAGGTTATTTTCAGATTTTGCTGCAATGAAAATCTATGTATAATATGTTCATAGGGTAGTAAATTCCTGACAGTGGAATTGATAGGCCAAAGGGTATATATACATATCTGTGTATGTGTGTAATTTTAAATGATATCATCACTTAAAATTGAAAATCACATTCGTTTTCAGTCCTTCTAATAGAGTACCTGTTTTTTTAGATATACATTTGATATTACTAGTCTTTTAATTTTTATTAAAGCAAAAAGAAAATATTTTAATTTTCATGTTTTAAATTGGCGAGCTATTTTACATCTTTATATATTTATCAGCTGTTATGAATGCCTATTTTTAATTATTCAGTGATTTTATATATATACACATAGACACATACCTCCATCACTTGGATTAATAATTATGTTTCAGAAAATTTGGCTGACTTGTAAAGTTCTGTAAGGTAAATTTCTTATCCCACTGACTTCCTTTATAAATTTCTATTGGAAAAAAACTACTTGGTTGTCATATTTTAGCCATTAATGGTTTATAAAGAAGGCTAGCCCTATATTAGACTGGTAATTTTGGTGTTTTTGCCAGTGTGTTTACTGACCTCATAACTTCTCCATTGTAAATTTTTTCTCGCTCTGAGATATCCTTTCTACTCTCTTTTATTCTTTTATAGACTATAGGAATTTTTCTTATTCCTATAGGGATACCCAGACTTAACATTAGAGCTTGCACATTTTGGTTTATTAAGACCTGAACTACAAGGTACTTAACGTACGTAAGTGAAAAATGGTTCACTTCTTTGGTGTATCAAGATGACATATAAATACATTAGTGTTCCATATTATTCTTCCAGTGTAAATTTTTTTATCCTTTTTATCTAAACAAATTAGCATAAGAAAAGGACAATATCAAAACCACCATGCCTTTGCAAACTTTAAAGCCTTTGGCTTACTCAGCTTTGATTTTGTGGTATAATGTATGGGTTAAATCATTACTTGCCTTTCATACAGTAACATGTAGTATATGTAACATGAAAGCGTATAAAATGAATGTTTCCTTTGTCCCCTGTGTAGGTACGATAAAAGTGATCTGTTGTGGTTCAGTGTAACTTTTTATGCATATCACAGTTATATGCAACAAATTCTGGCCTTTTTATATATAAAGTTTTATTTCAGTTTTCTAGAGGGTTCTTTGTTTATACTTTTTGATACTATTTTTTTATGAAATGCTATTTAGAAATAATCCTAAAAATACAGTATCTATGGCAAAGAGTTTAATATATATTGCATTAAATTAATAATCTATTATTTGCATAGTAATTCAACTGTTTAACTATAAAATTGAAATATGTTCAAATGTACTGGAAAAATTGAAAATTGTATGTTTTGTTTGGATTTGCTCCAGAAGTCCTATAGATGAGATAGAGTTTTAGTGAGTATTTTATACTATGGAAAAAGAAAATCACTACAGAAAATATATAACATCTGTTAGGTCAATTATGGCCTAAATTTTTTAAACACATAGTTGAAATTGTTCTGCTTCTCTCTTAAATTTGTGTTTATAAAATAGTTTATAAAATAGAGTGCTGGGACCAGCACTCGCCTATATGTATTTGCCTTTGGGCAATTAGAAAATGTGCACTTCATTGGCTAGACACAATCCCATGCACTTTTGAACACTACATAAAGGATTTAATACCCCATTCTAGTTTCTTTTTTTTTTTTTTTAATTTAAATTCAAGTTAGTTAACATACAGTGTAGTCTTGGCTTCAGGAGTAGAATCCAGTGATTCATGTCTTACATATGATGCCCAGTGCTCATCCCAAAAAGTGCCCTCCTTAATGCCCATCACCCATTTAACCCACCCCCCCATCTACTCCCCTCCAGCAACCCTGGTTAGTTCTCTGTGTTTAAGAGTCTCTTATGGTTTGCCTCCCTCTCTCCATTCTAGTTTCTTATGTTAATTATTGAGAATGGAATATTTTATTTTTCGGACGCTATAAAGCAGACAGTACAGAGACACAATAGTATGGTAAGGTTTTAGTATTATCATTTTCTTTCTCTTAGATTAAATCTTTATAATTTGGAATAGTAGGGAACTGTTTAACTCTTTTAAGGTTGTTGGGATTTTTTTTGGATTATAATGGTAATAGTTGTTATGAAATTGTAATATCTGTTAAACAGAAATGTTTGTTGCTTTTTAAAATGTGTTTTCTTTATTAAGAATGCTACATTGCAAGCAGAGAAGCAAGCACTGAAAACTCAACTGAAGCAACTTGAGACACAGAACAATAATTTGCAGGCTCAGATTCTTGCACTTCAGAGGCAGACAGTGTCCTTACAGGAGCAGAATACTACTCTTCAAACGCAGAATGCGAAGCTTCAGGTTGTAATGTAATATTTGGGGATGTGCAACCAAATTTTTGAATTATGCTCTTAAAATAAGGATAACTGGACATGGTAACATTGTTTCTTAGTGTGAATTTAATGGGAGATAAATTAATGGATGATAAAATCTATTTAGTGCTATACCAGACTTTCATATATCAGCATTTTTTTAAATGTCAGAGCCTCTAAATATTAACTAACAAATTCATTCAATGAACATAAGTAAAATAAAGGTAATTTTATCTTTATTTAAATTACTAAAAAACTTTGTTTATATTTAAAATTTTTTATTTAAAATACTTATTTATGGGAGTGCCCAGGGTCATAGTAGAGCACAACAGGAGCCTGCACAAGGAGCCACGGGAGCTTCAGCAGCACCTGCCACAAAGGCCCAGCATTAAACAAAATAAATAAATAAGCAAAGTAAAATACTTAGTTAAAATGTAATTTCATCTTTATTTTATTTATGTTTACTTTATGGCCTTTTACCTGTTTCAGCAAGTTGACTGTAATTAAGCAGAAACCTTTGCTTTAGAATATGGTTGCAACATACCATTGCTTATTTCATTTTTACAGCTTTCATATCAGTTATTAGAAACCAACAAAGCATGAGAATTTTGTCTTCAGATTTTTCCTTGGTTCAGAGGATCAATTTTGCACTTAATGCTGCAGTGTCTTTTCAAATAGAACAATCAGGTCTGGGAAAGTGTAACTCTTTGAAACCTCTTAAAGAGCCAGAGGAAAAAATTCCATCTCCAAATCTGAAAGTTCTTTCTGTAACTCTTTTCCACATGGTAAAACATATGCTAAGTTAATGTAGACTCTTGAGAAAATTTCCAGTTGAAATGTCACAAGTAATTTTTCAGTTCTGTCAACCCTCAACTTTTAGGAAGTGATAAATTAGCATTTTGGATTCTGTAGTTTTTCATGAGTCGAATACAAATTGTTTCTAATCACCTTCATTTAAAATAATTGAATCCAAAACATGTATGGTATATATCTCATAATAATTTTTAATAACATCTGTCAAAAATAAAAATTAAATTGTAGGCTTTTTCTTTGGGATACTTATAAAAACCAAACTTTCTCAGTATAATATGAAATGATCTGTTGTGATTTATATAGAGCTCCTTAAAGTCACTGTTATCTTTTATATTTTTTATGTTGCCATTAGTTATATTTTTGAATAATTTTTAACATGGGAAAACTATTTTATGTGTAATAAACACATACCCCATATTTGTGTCTTCTCAAAGAGCAGGTAGCTATTTATGTCTGATAACAATATGCGTTCTTACAGGTTGAAAATTCTACCCTTAATTCACAAAGTACTTCACTGATGAACCAAAATGCACAACTCCTAATCCAGCAGTCTTCCTTAGAAAATGAAAATGAAGCTGTAATCAAAGAGCGAGAAGACCTGAAATCTCTCTATGATTCTCTGATCAAAGATCATGAAAAGCTGGAACTTCTTCATGAACGGCAGGCTTCAGAGTATGAGTCTCTCATCGCTAAACATGGAACTCTAAAGTCTGCCCACAAAAATCTTGAAGTAGAACATAAAGACCTTGAAGATCGGTAATTTATTATCTTCTTTAGACAATATAATAAATTTTATGTTAAACAGAACTAAGATAATTTATATAGGAAATTTATCATGTTTATGTGATACTTACTAATAAATTACTCTTGTTTTTTTTGTTTCTAAAGTATTTTCTTTTTTCTAAAGAAATAAACCAAATACCTTTTTTTCCCAGTTACAATCAGTTACTAAAACGGAAAGGACAGTTGGAAGATTTGGAAAAAACACTGAAAGTAGAACAGGAAAAAATGCTGCTTGAAAACAAAAACCATGAGACTATAGCTGCAGAATATAAGAAACTTTGTGGTGAAAATGATAGGTAATAAATATTTATATATTTTAGTTTTATATTATTCATTACATCCAGAGTGTATACTGCCCCCTTTGCATTACCATCTGTAATTTAGAATTTTTAAAAAGTCCCCAGAACAACATGTAAATTACCCACCAAAATCATGCAGCTAGTTATAAAATGGCTTGAAAACCTTGGTCCCTTGTTTTCTCTTACTGTTTCTCTCTTGATTTATTCAACTAATTAATTTTTTTTTCAACTTTTTTTTTTTTTTTTTAATTTATTTTTGGGACAGAGAGAGACAGAGCATGAACGGGGGAGGGGCAGAGAGAGAGGGAGACACAGAATCGGAAACAGGCTCCAGGCTCTGAGCCATCAGCCCAGAGCCCGACGCGGGGCTCGAACTCACGGACCGCGAGATCGTGACCTGGCTGAAGTCGGACGCTTAACCGACTGCGCCACCCAGGCGCCCCTAACTAATTAATTTTTTAAGCCACATTATATAAAGAAATCTGTACCTTGATAGCATTTACATGCTTTATTGCTACAGAATGTAATGAAATCTGATTCTTTATGTCTGTCTTTTTGCTAGTCTGATATCTCAGTTCTTGTCTTTCAAAGTTGCTACAAGTAAGCAGCCTCCTGTTTTCTAGCTGACTGATTTGAACTCTTATTTTTAACTGTCTTAGGCATTAATGGTTCTCATATTGCATGGGGCAATTATTGTTTAATTTGTAGCTTTGGGAAAATCAAAACTTGCCAACTGGTAATTTGCCTGCTTCATAAGGGTACATTTCAAAGGGTTTTTAGAAACCTTTGACAGTTTAAGCAGTCTGAACATTGGCACTGCACTTAGACTTAACCATAGCTGAAGTGCTAAAAGGTAGCACAAAAAAATTCAAGTGGGGGTCATTCATTGACTATTGTCCTGTTAGGAATTTAATATAATCCATTTTTCGATTTCTGTTTCTTTTCCTTTACAAAAAAAATAATCCCTCTAAGTTTCTGGAGCCATTTTTATATTCATGCTCAATAGTTTTTAATTTAGTAATTGTTATAACTAGAAATAGTGTACTAGGGGATTTGAATTTCAATAAGCTCAACACCAAGCTAGAATCGAGAAGGATATTAAGGTATGTTCAGTAGAAGACTAAATTGTGACAAGTTATAGAATACCTTTAGACAGGGTCTTTAAAATTTTTTTTAAATATTATTTTATTATTTTTGAGAGAGAGAGAGAGAGACAGTGCCATTGGGGGAGGGGCAGAGAGAAGGGGGACACAGAATCCACAGCAGCTCCAGGCTCTGAGCTGTCAGCACAGAGCCCGACTCAGGGCCCGAACCCACAAACTATGAGATCATGACCTGAGCCGAAGTTGGACGCTCAACCAACTGAGCTACCCAGGCACCCCAAGACAGGGTCTTTTTTATTACGCACATAACATTGAGGAAGGCATTTAATATCAAAGTCCCATCTTGAACCTAACCTTTTTCCACTGTTGGAATTTGCAACAAACTGGGGCAGTTGGTGAGTTTGGATAGGCCTTCTAGGAATCTAATTGTATTCATTTCTGAGGAGCGTTCTGAGAAGGAGCTTAGCCTAAATGATAAGAAGAAATTGAGCATGATGATCTTGAACCAGAAGACTCTGCAGGCTTGAAAGGGAAGTGTGATTCTGAGTATTCTCTCTCAAAGCTGTTCTATCCCAGCTTTTATGCATGCATGTCTATGTTGTAAAGGAAGAAAAGGTTTTAAGCAAAACCTTGAAAGAGCTCTTTCACAAAAAAAAAAAAAATCTGAAGAACAATAGTTTGTTTATCCATTCCTCTAAATAACCTAAGTTTTAATCTTTGATAATGCCAAATCAGGAATGTTTATTATATGGACTGGTTTGTTTTGGCCTCTTTAGTATTGTGTTCACTGAATTGCATTTTGGTGTTCATGTTCTCAGCTTTAAGGGTTATTGTAAAAAACTCTCTTAAAGAGCTCATTTTAGCATTTGCCAGGGAGATGGTGTTGAGGACATTGTATATTGTATCTCTTCATATCCCACCCCCATGAAGCGTCAGTAAGTAAATCTTTGATCTCCATAGATATTGACATATACCGTGTAGCTGATTGTGTGTCTCAGATCTGACCAGCTGTTAATAACTCATGGCATACATTCATTCATGGATTCAACTTATTTATGGAACATTTTCTGTATGTTTCTGGTCTTGCCATTTTATTTATTTATTTTTTACCAAGTCTTGATTTTAAACATACTATTTTGTTATTTATAATTCTTGTAAGCTGACTCAATTCTTTGGGGAATGAGTTGAAGCAGATTGTTAGGTGTTTTGAACAAGTCCCATCCTGTTCTTAATGCTGTAAGATAAAGGTTGTTAAACTACAGGCAGCTAGCTCAGCGGGCCAAATCCAGGCTGCATTCTGATTTTTGTTTTTGTTTTTGTTTTTGTTTTCCACATTTAAAAACAAATTTTATTATATAGCTCTTCTGTTTTTTTTTTTTTACTTTAAGTTTTTATTTTAATTTGTTCGTTAACATACAGTGTTATATTAGTTTCAGTAGTACAATATAGTAATTTAACAATTCCATCCTTTTTTTGTTCAGCTCCCAAACTGAAAATAGTTTTTACATTGTAAAAGGTTGCGGGGGAGCACATAGAGGAAAAGAGTTTGCTGTATGTTGCATGTGACCCACAAAGTCTAAGATATTTACTCTGGTCCTTTATAGAAAAAGTTGCTGACCTCTGCTCTTAGATGTCAGTGGACTTTGTTCTGAGGGTATAATGGAAAGAAACAGATAAGTTAGGTGTATGGTTTGATTTTTTATAAAAAATCTAAAATTTTTTTCAGAAAAAATCTCCAATTTCTCAATAAGTGGAGACTACATAAACATGGATAATTTGTCACAGCTGTGGAAATCTCAATAACTAAAATTTTGGTTTAAGTCCATTATCTGGCAACAGATTGATGGACTATCATTTCTTGTACTGCATTGATTGATTCTCTTGATCTTTCTTGAATTTTCACGTTGAATTTTAGAATTTTAAACTTCTCTATGAGATCTAAACAGGATTGGTTATTTTCTCTTTTGTCCTTTAATCTAAATATTTTATTAGTACTTCACATTTTAATGATAAAATTGTAAGTGTCTTCTTAAACATTTAAACGCTGGGAGATTCAAAAGAAGAGTAGTTTGAATTTTTTTAATCTAGTTTTACAGAATAGAAGCTGATTTTTTAAGAGTTTAGTCACTGGCAGGAGTCTTACATTCTTTAAGTATGTCTGTGATCCACAGCATTTTCACACTGTGTAAATTACAATGAAAGCTATTAAGGATTCTAACTCTATTTCTGTCATGATTTCTAAATAGGTTGAATCATACATATAATCAGCTTGTAAAAGAAACTGAAGTTTTACAAACTGACCATAAAAACTTGAAAAGTCTTCTAAATAATTCCAAACTGGAACAAACCAGATTAGAAGCTGAATTTTCAAAGTTAAAGGAACAATACCAACAGTTGGACATCACATCCACCAAGCTCAATAACCAGTGTGAGGTGAGCTTTACCAAGTTTTTTTCATTTTGGGAGTCAAGGCATGCCTAAAAAGTAAACAATCATATTAAAATGATGATAGCAGTATATATTTTGTGGGGTATTTCTAAAAGAAGTGATCAGGGATAATTGAAATTCACAACTAATTCAGAAAAACTTCTGTTATTATTAGTATCAACATTGTTTACTATTAGTTTAAACTGACATGTCCAGATACTTTGAAAATGTAAAACTGTGCCCTTGTTTAATGAAAAAAATGTTTACTTACCACCTAGCATGTACTAGGAAACCAAAAAGGTAAAAATCTCTCCCTTTGTGGAGCTTATTCTGGTGGAAGGAAATAGACAAACACAAGTAAGTGAAATACATAGTGTTTCAGTGTTTTGTAACATGGCTACATAGCACTTTACCCCAAAACTTGGTGGTAAAACAATCATTTATTAGGCTCACCGATCTGTGGATCAGAATTTGGACAGGGATAGCGGGACCAGTTTATCTCTGCTTCACTTACCACTGGGCCCCTAGCTTGAAGATTGAAAGGTGAATGCATGTTTGATAGTTGATGCTGGCCATCAGCTGGAGGCATCAGTTTTCTCTCTACATAGTGTCTCTGAGGGCTGGTTGGGGCTTTCTCACAACATGGTGAGAACAAGACAGAAGCCATCTTTGCTTTGATGATCAAATCTCAGAAGTCATGCAGCATCATTTCCCCTGCATTCTATTCACTGAGGCAGTCAAAATTCCATTCAGATTTAAGGGAAAGAGAAAATAGACTCAGCCTCTTGGTGGAGAATGTCAAGGTTCTACAAGAGCATATGGACTGGAAATACTGCTCTACCTATTTTGAAAATTAGTCTGCAACATATGATATGTTACAAGGTAGATAAGTTATGTGCAAGTAAAAATGAAGTAGGGTAGAAGGGGATATGGAGGACTTCCAGGGTGGATGAAGGAGTATAGATTGAGATTTTAATAGGCATCCTTGAACAAAGATAACTTTATTCAGAGTAAAACACCAGAGCCATTTGAGCATTTTGAACAGAAATGACATTGGCCTTATGTATACAGTTGTGTTCTTAACATAATTCCATGCCTCTCTTTGTTGTTTAGGTTTTATTTATTTTTCTTGAAGTTTATTTATTTATTTTGAGAAAGAGAGAGTGTGTGTGTGCACACAGAGAAGGAGGAAGAGAGAGAATCCCAACCAGACTCTATACATTGTCAGTGCAGAGCCCAGTTTTGGACTCAAACTCACGAACTGTGAGATCATGATCTGAACCAAAATCAAGAGTTGGACACTTAACCAACTGAGCCACCCAGACATCCCCATGCCTCTCTTTGTGATGGTTTGATAAAGCAATAAAAGTTTTAAAATATAAAAGGATACTGAAAGCCTTAAATAATCCTTAAATTTTATTAGTTGGTCCCCAAATTATTGACGTTTGAATATAGCTTAACACCTGAATTTCATGGCACTTTTAAGAAACAAGCACTTAAGCTAGTCTTTAAAGGAAAGTAGGAATAGATTTTCAGAAAATAATACTTACAAGTTTTTTGTCTGAAATGATAAACCAATAGAAAGAAAAATTAGTTTAATAAAAATCATATACATTTAATATCCAACAAGGCTCAGAAAGTACAGAAAATTCATTCTGCCTGTGATTTATAAAAGTCTAAATAAAATATATATGGAGCAATGGACTTACAGAATGAGGAATAGGGCAAATCAACTCCCTAAGAAACAATAAAATTGGGCAGAATTGTCAAAAACAACCAATATAGGACTCTGGACCTCAAGGAAAGATGTTCAACAAATTGAGAAGCATTTATTCAAGAAAAGCTACTCAACTTTGGATAGGAACTCTGGTTGTCTGAGGCATTTTATCTTGTGATTTCTCCCATTCCCCTCCCCCCTTTCCCAGTTCCAACACCTGGTAGTTTAGGTGAGGGGCATACTGTGAAAACCATCAACTTTGCTACCAGAGCAGATTGATTTGATTTGAGCAGAGCACAAAAAAGTCCCCATCCCCAAGAGATTTGTCAAAGGTCAACTTTCAGATGGCCTGAGGTTGGAATATTGGTTGAGGCAAGTAATAGATTGGCAAATTAGTCAAAAATTTCACTAGGAGAATCAAGGAATGAGATATTCAGCCACAGTGAATCTTGATCAAGTTCCACATGACACTGGTGGTCCAAAAAGCTATCCAGGAGAGACCAGACAGGGCCCTAGTGAACTACTTATCTCTGGCTGATTGTCCCAACCCAGTCAAATGTTAACCCTTGACTATGGGTTAAGTCATATAATAACATTATTTAGAGGGAGAAAATCAATCCATAGTGTTAGAGGCCAGGATAGCAATTAATCTTTGTGGGAAGGGATGGTGATTGGAAGGGAGCACAAGGTGTTTCTGGAATATGGTTAACGAGCTGTTTCGTGATCAGTGTGCTGGTTCCTTCCACACATGTGTTCACTTTGCTCTAATTCACTGAGCTATATCTACTTAAAATTTCTTCCCTTTTCTATATATATGCTTTATCAGTTGTCTATTGACACAGTAATTAATGCTGTATAACAACATAGAACCTTTGGTATTGGACAGTAAATACTTATTTTTGCTCATGATCTGTGGATTGGCTGAGCAGATGTGCTGATAGCATGTATTGATGTGTGGACCAAGATCATTTGATCTTAGTAGAGGTTGCTCCTATATCTGCATTTAACTGGTACATTCTTTGAGAGTGGGCTGGCTGGCCTAAGGTGGTCCTAACTGGCATAACTCTTCTCTGTGCCACGTTGTCTCTCATCCTCCAGCAGAATTCCAAGTGGAAGCACAGAAGGCTCTTGAGGCCTAGGCTTGGAGCTTCCATCACTACCACTTACTTTTCATGGACAAAGACTTTCCAAATTCAAAAAGACAGAAAATAAGTTCCACTTCTTGATGGTAAAAGTACGAAGTTGCAGCACAAGAAGGTGTAGGTACAGGGAGGAGAATAATTGCATTCAATCTTGCAACGAATCTACCACATGTTGTATTTCAATTTAACAATATATTGATAAAACAAATACAGCACAATATTAATAGCAGTTAGATCTAAATGCCTGTTTATGGATATTCATAATATTATACTATCTGCTTTTCTGTATCTTATGAGAGTTTTCAAAATGTTTCTTTTCCTTCCCCACCCCCGCCCACTCCCCCACAGGAGGGCTTGTTGTTGGCTTTTTTTTTTTTTTTTTTTTTTAAACTACAGATCTCTGGGCTCTACTCCAGACCAGCTGAATTTGAATGCTAGGACCCAGAAATCCACATTTTTAAATAAACTCTACAAGTGATGTTAAAGTTTGAAAGTCACTACTTTGGGCTTTCTGACTTCTACGGGAACCTCTAGCCTCACTAAGGCATATTTCTAATTTCTTCTAGCTACAAAGAAGCAGCCCAGTGCTGCTGGCAGCCCAACTACCAATAGTATCAGCCTAGTAACACCAGCCATTGACACGACTACCTGAGTCCCTTTGATCAAGCTATAAAGACTATACACTTTTAAGATTCCTAAAAAACAGTGGTTGAGGAAAGAATGAGGTATATTAAGTACCTACTTTGTGTTATAAGTATGACAAAAGATACTTTACATATATTATTTAATCCTTGCAACAGTCTGGTGTGGGAGTTATTATCATTTTATAGATAAGGTCATTAAAGCCCAGAGAATTAATTAACTTGTCCAGTGTTTCATAGCTCCTTAAATAGAAGACCAGGTAGCTTTTGGACTAGAAGTTAAACGGTTTGAGGAAAGCAGGTGTTTGTGAAACTAGATAATTTATTGTATGTTAAACCCACTATTTGTAAGAATTTTTAAAAATGTGTGCACAGCACATAACTCAGTATTTTGGCTGTCATTATAACTAAAATAATCACTCATGTTCTGATCAAAGTGCAACCATCTAATTATTCAAGTAGCAGAAGACTGCAATCTTTGTGAAGCCCTTTATATTTTTCAGATGTTTCGGCTGATTTCTGTTAAATGTAAATGTTGATTTTTTTAAAATGTTTGTGTTTAAACAGTTGCTAAGCCAACTTAAAGGAAATTTAGAAGAAGAAAATCGACATCTACTAGATCAAATTCAGACATTAATGCTACAGAACAGAACACTATTGGAGCAAAATATGGAAAGCAAAGATCTCTTTCATGTTGAACAAAGACAATACATGTAGGTACCAAATTTTAAAATATTGCTCATCATTTTATCGTTGCCATATGGTGACAGAGATAGTCACCGTACTGTCACAGTCACTGCTACTGTTTTTAATTTTTGACATTATTATTTCTACTTAAATTTTTTTGAATGCTTATGTTCCAGGCACTCTGCTAGTAACCAGAAATGCTAATATGAAAACACATAGGTCCTACTCCTAAGAAACTAGTAACATAAAGCAAGAAATACAAATAATTGCTGTAACGGAAGTATGTATATGAGACCATATAAATATAGCAAATATAGGGGGAAGGACTAACTTAGTCTGAAAGAGGCAAGGTGGACTTTCCAAAGATGATTACTTGAGCTAAGATTTAAAGGGTCATGGGAGTTTGCCTGAGGAGACATACCAGGCCAAAGAGCACAAATGAAGTAACATGGAGGTGTATTGAAGGGGTGTTATGGTATGATATAGTACCTAAAAATTAATAGTTCCTCCTGGAGCAAAATTGAGGAATAAGGAGCAATAGAGAAGTGGCTAAAAACTTAGTAACCATTTCACAAAGGTTTTTCTGTGCCATACAAAGGAGTTGCTGAAAAAAATCGAGCCGGGGAGTAAAATGATTAGATTTGTGTTTTTTTTAAAAGGCACTGATGACATTTTAGAGTACGGATTGGAGGTTCTGAGAATAGAGAGACAAGGAGTAAGTTTTAGAAAGACTGTTGCAATAATCTAGTGAAACATAATTCATAAGCAGTGGTAGTTGAGATCAAATATGAGTTGTAAGAGAGAGATTGGCAAGGCTTCATATTGGTGAGTTATGTTTCCATTAAGTAGAGGGATCTGCTAAATCAGGGATTTGGGCCTGAGCAGCTCAGTGGATGATCTTTGTATTACACCAAGATTCAGTTTTACTAAATTCTTCTTTCCCCCGTTCCCTCCCTGAATGTAAAACACTACAGTATAATAGAAATAGCACAGATGATGAAATGAGGCATCTCCTAATCTATTAGATGGTGAGCTGGGGCACATATGAAACCAGGATATATCAGACATTTTTTGAAGCATCAGTTTTCTTATAAAATTTGAGGCAGGGAACATGATCTTTATATTAACACATGTTTATGGAGCAAAAGGCAGAGTTTGCATGAGCTCTTAAGATAAATGCAAAACTTCAAAGAAATGTCCAAGTCCAAGTGGCTGGCCACTTTGGACTACACCGTTAATCATTTCAGGGGTATGTATGCTTTTACTCTCTGCCATAGAGGTCTTTTAGCTTAAGAAGTAGTAACTGTATGTAAAGCTCTTGACATTTGAGTTTTTTGAGGCATTTTCCAAAATTTTATCATCTTAATATTCTGGCCCTCGATGAATAACCCATTTCCAAAGTTTCAGTAATTGTTGACTGACAAAAAACATTAATATCTATTCTGACTTTTTGAATTTATTTTTTTTAATGTTTATTTATTTATTTTTGGAGAGGGGGGGGGGTGCAGGGAGAATCCCAAGCAGGCTCTACACTGTCAGCACAGAGCCCAAAGTAGGGCTTGCTCCCATGAACCATGAGAGCATGACCTGAGCTAGAATTGAGTCAGATGCATAACTGAGCCATCCAGGCACCCCCTGAATTTTTGAATTTAAATTAAAAATATTCATATTCTATGTCAGTTTTAGCTAAATGCCTCTATCACATGGTCCTAGAAGAAGTGACAGTGAACAGGTAGTACTTGGAAGTTCCTGACAATATTTCAAGAGATAAAAAGAGAAAACAATTGGGAGGTATAGACCATCTGCTGTTGTGCTCTGCTATAATTGTTGGTGATGCCTTTTCACAAAGCATCTTCAAACAATTCTTTCAGATCCGGATCCATTCATTCTGGTTCTTAATTCAGCCTGACAGCTCAACTATACTGACTACTTCATTAGCCTCCTGGTTGCTTTCTTTACCTGCATCCTTTTTGATAAGTTCTTTTTCATTAGGGAGTTAAGGGTACCTGAGGCAAAGATTTCATAATGTCACTTTGTAATGAAACCTTCAGTGCTTCTGATTTCCTGTTGAGCAAAATCTAAACCTGAAAATCCCTCACTGCTTCCCCTCAACTAAATTGCTTAATTTAGCATTCTTATCTTTTCAGTCTTTCTAATATGGGCATTTTCTCCACAAGACTTTCTTTGGTCATCCAAGATAGAAATATTTTGCCTTTGTAAGTTTTTCATACTTAGACAGTGCTTTTATTTTGGTACCACTACTGACTTGGATTGTAATAGTCATTTATGTGTTTATGTTCTCTCTCCTACTGTATTATAAGCAGAGTTGAGCTACTTGTTATTTGTCTTTATATGGTCTCTGTGTCTTCCTCATTGTAAATTATCACTAAATATTTTTGAGTAAACAGCATCACTGTGGCATCACACTCTTTTTTAGAAAGATCATTTTACTTTGGTCTTTGATGTTTCCCTATATAATATATACTGCCAAGAACATAAATGACACTAAGATGTGGTGAAACTAGTGTAATTCATGTATTGCTAGAGGCAGAAAATAGTTCTTTAGACATAAATTAAGCCTAAATAATTCTGCCATAAGGAAAAAAGTCTGTTTTCATGAAGATGTGATTACAAGATCACTTAGCATATCTACAGTTGTAAGCAAACCATTGAAAAGGTTTTTATTTACATAAATTATACTAAATCACCAACAGTGATGTGAGATACTAAAGATCCAAGAATAAGAGAATAGTCACTATTGATATGGTGTTGCTTGATAGCTGTTAAAAGATGTTGAGAGAATTCCTTTGTCAGGATGAGAATGTAATAAGGAAATTTTTCTTCAAACAAGTAAGTTGTATTAAAGAATTGAATTCTATATCCTTTTATTAAGTAAGTTTGAAAATATAAAGAAAAGGAGAAACTTGGAAAAAATCCCATTGTGAATACCTAATAAATTCTTAGTTGTCGACTATGGCATCTGTATTTGTTTATGTGTTGGAGAGAAATTAGATTCTAGTCACAAAATAATTTAATATTCATAACTGTACAAAATAATGGTGCATGTCCTAAAATGCAGTTTTTATTTTTATAGCGATAAGTTAAATGAATTAAGACGACAAAAGGAGAAATTAGAAGAGAAAATAATGGATCAATACAAATTTTATGACCCATCTCCCCCTAGAAGGTACTGTTAACCAAGTTTTACTCATTTTTATTTTGGGAAAAAAAAGTTAAGACTTCTAATTTTGTGAAGAATTTATATGTTGAATTTTAGACTCATAAGAGCTTTTTAAATTATTCTATTAGGAGAGGCAACTGGATTACTCTAAAAATGAGAAAATTGATAAAATCTAAGAAAGATATTAATCGGGAACGTCAGAAATCTCTTACATTAACACCTACCCGCTCAGACTCCAGTGAAGGATTTCTTCAACTCCCCCATCAAGATAGTCAAGATAGTTCTTCAGTAGGCTCAAATTCTTTAGAAGATGGCCAAACTTTGGGGACCAAGAAAAGCAGCAGTGAGTGCTTAAACTCTTTAAACATTTGTGATCTCTAGTATTGCTTTAGAATCCTTTCAAAAAGATTTCTTTAACTTGTAACTTCCATAGTCCTTTGGGGTAATAGTCTGATGAATGCATTTCTTTTTTAACTCTATATGATTATAAAATTCACTAAATACTGCAATAGTTCATAACCACATGATTTTATATATTATGTGTTTAGAGATACACCAAACGCAGAATTACCATCATTTAGCCAGGAAGGTAAAACAAGTGTTGAAAGAACATTGAAATAAGAGCCAGAATATCTCTGCCACTTGTTAGTTCTATTTATATGGGCACGCCTTTCACCTTTGTGTCCTACTATACAGGGTGATTTTGAAGAGCAAGTGAGAAATATTTTTGAGCAAGTGAGCTCATCTTGAGCTCATCATTTATGAGCTTTTATTTGTAATGAAATAGAATAATAAGACATTTTATAATAAGACATTTTATAATGGGGTTCTATTCACATACTTTGGTGTCGAATTGGAGTAAAGCTACATTGGGGAGAAGCAAAGAAAACTAGATATGAATTTGAAGAGAATGTTATTCAATGATTTAGAGGTAATTGAAGGTTATAAAAATTATTGAGCAATTGCTTGGTTAATTAATTTAAGGATCAGTTAAAATAGATGTGGAGATAAAAGTTTGTGTATAAAATTTATAAACTGGTATATAAACATAATTTTTAAATTACAGATACAGAAGTATTACATCATAACATGCCTTATACAATTTATGATCTTTTTATTTTATTACTAGTGTGCTTAACTAAGGACAAAGTAAGAGCCTAAAGAAGTATATTTTGAGAGAAAGAGAAAAGAATAAAAGAACGTCTTTTCAGTGCTAGGCCCTTTGAAGGTGTCCAACAGGCTGACTCCTAACAATGTTCTTAGAGAATATGTAAACAAGACAACTTTGAATCCACTCATACTATCACCAGAGTCACTAAATTAAAAAATATATATTTATGTGTGTGTGTATATGTATATCTATATTAAATGTAGGTATATTTATATATATAATCTCACTGCCATTCTTCTGAAGTAAATAGGCAAAAACTGCTTCTTCTTCCCCCAGGGATAGTCTCTCTTTATTGCAACTCTCAAAACACTCAAAAAACTATAGTGTTTTGTCCTCAGAGGAATTATCTCTGAAAAGACAGTATTTTAGGGTATAGATTAGGTATTATAAGGTGTATTTCAGAATACAACTTATACCACCCTAAAAACTAGAATCCATAAATATTCACGCATACATACATATGTGTGTGTGTGTTAGTCTCAAGAAGGTTGTTAAATTCTTGTTATTAAATCCCACATAAGATTATCATAACCTGGGTGGTGGTGTTTTGGTTTTGTTTTGTTTTGTTTTTAATCTAGTCTTATCAGCCAAATCTACATGAAATCTCTGAGCATTCTTATGGAGAGATCATCAGGTTTACCTTAAAAAGATGCCAGATAATTCAGTTTTAACTGCTACCTTTAGATATAAACTATCTGACATCTTATTAAATGAGAAATGGAAATAGGTCTAATTATTTTTTTTCCAATTAAAGAAAGATATTTCATAAGAGATTGATTTTTTTTTTTTTTTAAGTAAGCTCTATGCCCAACATGGGGTTTGAATTCACAACCCTGAGATTAGGAATTGCCTGCTCTACGGACTGAGGCAGGCCAGGTGCCCTAAGAAAAGATGTTTCCATTCAGATAGGATAACGTACACAAGAAAGGCACGACAGTCTTTCTTTGAGGTCTTCTTGCCTGTTTTAAATATAAATCTGACATTCCTGCATCCAGAATAAGGATCCAGAATTGGATCCAGAATTGCAACATCCAGAATAAGGATCAGAAGGCAGTAATACTGTCCTTTCTTGCATTTGTCCAGTTTTATAATGTTTTAAATAAACACAAAACCCAGCAATGTTAATGTTCCCTTAATTTTAGTATGTTGGAAAAAGAACATTGTATATCTACAAACTAGTTGACACAAGAAGGATCACATTCCACCATTGGCAAGTTTAAAACTCCTTTTATCCTGTCTGTTTTTGGAAGAGTGTCTGTCAGAAAGCAGTCTTTGGAAAACAGTTGAAACAGCTGTATCTAAATAAGACAACATGTGCATGTTGCAACCATTCAGCTTTGTTTTAGCTAAGTGTCCATTTTTACATTGTTTTCAGTTCATTTCTTTTTTAAATCATTAAAAACAGCTGTGTTTACCAAGATAGAAAAGAAATAGGTCAAATTAAAAGCTTAAATGAATCATGATTGTTAACTAAGTTAAAAAAAAACTGTATGTCCATTGCATTCTCCTTAATGGATGATACTTCTCAGTTTGTTGGAAGAACTTTGATTATTTACAAGATGACGACAAACCCTGAGAAGGATCATCGTTATTAAGGCTGTGTAAGGCTAGGTCTTTATTCACATCATTGCCCTGACTCCTAAATTGCAGTTCCGAAAAGGTGTAACAATTTTTTGTTTTCAAATCTTATTAAAATATAATTCAAGAATGTTAGTGACTCTAGTGAACATTGGATGTCTATGCTAATGACACCTACTGTAGTTACAACCCTAATTTTCACTTACAGAACTTTTCTGCACAGTGCTACCTTTGATTTTTTAAATAAACTCACCAAAAAAGCCCTTCAAAATACCTAAAAATGTTATAAATACATATTTTCTGTCATTTTTTTCTTGCATTAGGGTGCCTCCTTTTCCTTTAGACTTAATAGAAAGAACTTAGTGCTAGTTTTTCTCTTTTCCCTCACCAACCTTTTGCAAAATGAAATGAATATAATTACTCATGTCATCTTTTGAAAGACTTTGCTCAGAATATATATTTTCATGGTGCTGCTAAATAATGCACCAGAATTCAGTTTATCCCAAAAAATAATTCCCTACTTTCTTTGTTGCGGTTTACGAAAATAATGAAAGTTTTTAAAGTTTCTTTAGATTAAGTTTTAAACATCGATGGGGCACCCTAGTTTTTGTTGACAGATATTACTAGAATATTCTTGTAGAATGTGCATCTTCCTAAGTAATTTTTTTCCAAAATAAAGTCTTATAATTTGAAAAGTAAAGACCGAGGATTGAAAAGCCCTGTTTATTTTCATCATGTATACTGTGGCCCACCAATAGCCCTGATTTTAAAGGTACACCTTTACAACTTAACTAGGAAAAATATTCCTTCAGTAATTCTAAACAGTTCCTATATTTGTAGGACTTTAGCCAACCCAAGCTTTCAAAGTATATGTTCCTCATCATTGTCTTCAGTGCTTTCCAAGTATTTTAAAGTATCAGAGTACATATTTCATATTTCATTATCACTCAGCAGCACAAGAGTAATAGCTTTAGTATAGCATACATAGCTGAAACTCAGACATTCATTTCTGTCCTTAATTTCAACATTTAACTGCCATCTGTTCTTCTCCCTTTTTTCTTTCATTTTTCTGTTTCTGTTTTTCCTCATGCTCTGACATTAAAGTGGTTGCACTGAAAAGACTGCCCTTTTTGAGGAACAGACCGAAGGATAAAGACAAAATGAAGGCCTGCTACCGTCGTTCCATGTGTAAGACTTTATGACAGTTCAGCTTCTTTCAAATGACCACACTGGCTTCCATTACTAATTTTTCACTAACCTTTCTCTGGACGGTGCCAACTGTCTTTATTTTGCAAAAGTGCAGTCTTCCTCTAATTCAAGGAGCTGGAAGAATATTTTTTTTTCAAAACTGGCACTTAATTTGCATTATATGTATATTCACTGGTACATATACATGCATATGTTTAGTCATACATGTAATATTTCCAGTCCTTTCTAAAAGTTGGCAGAAAAAAAAAACTTTAATTTTCTATGCCATGGAAATTTTTTTCCCAAAGAAATTTACTTAAAATATAACAAAACCTTTAGCATTAGGACTTTATTTTCTTAATGAAGTAAATTAAATAAATAAATAAATAAAATGGCCTGTAACCCTTGAAAACGTTTGTCATTCTTTATATATTAATACTCTAGTTTTATTTTTTTAAGAAGAATGGGTAATTACATAATCACATTAAATGTCTGTCACTTTGGATATCATTTCTTTCAGGTTTTTATTGAATGGTATACTTATTTGATTCACAAAATGAATGATTTCTTCAGTAACCTGCTCTGACCAAGGACTCTTTGTCATTTTCAATAATGATGCTGTATAAGAACTGCTCTCCATCTTACCTTTATTCATTCCATTTCTGTCATCACAAAACCACATTATGAAGGCTTCTAATTATATTTGCACATCACTGCGCAAAAGCATGGCAGTTGTACAGAGTAAAATTCCTTTTCCTATCTTTAAAGGGGGTGGAGGTGGGATAAAAATATTGACTGAAATTTATCAGCCTTTGGCCTACTCATTTCATTCAGCTGAATGCATGTCATAATTTGAATGACCTTGTGGTTATAGTTTTCGATGTTCACTTGCATTAATCCATAGACAAAAACCAGATCATTTATAATACAAGATAGGAATAAAAGCAGATACATTAACCATGCTGATTCATTTGCTTTCATTTGCATCCCAGCCATGAATGACCTGGTGCAGTCCATGGTCCTAGCAGGAGGACAGTGGACAGGTAGTACTGAGAATTTGGAGGTTCCTGATGATATTTCAACGGGTAAAAGGAGAAAAGAATTGGGAGCTATGGCCTTCTCTACTACAGCCATCAACTTTTCAACTGTCAACTCTTCTACAGGCTTCAGATCCAAGCAGTTGGTTAATAATAAAGGTATAGGCCGTCTGCTCTTTGCACTGTGGTGTAACTGTTGGCAACAGGAATTTTACTTTGACTTTCCCATGTGTACTTTTTTGGCAGCAACAACCTGAAATAATTATCAAAACAATCGATTTAATTTGAGAGAATTTTCAATTTCACTTCATTTCAAAAATTTAAAACATCTTACAAATAATTAAAATCTTTCCTAGGCCTTTCATAATAAACAGTTTGTGAACTAACAAGGAAAGGAAAAGTAAACCATGTAAAAAGTGAGAAAGGGAAAAAGTGATGATAGGAGCTTAAAAACAAACACAAAAAAAAACAACTAAAAACACTAAAACTTTAAACAGAGAGAACCACGTAGAACAGCCCAGGCTCTTGATTTGCTTTGCAGGGTCCTTGGGGAGATTATTTCACTGCTACTGGTGTTTTCCCTAAGCGAGTCAACTTTCATCACAGCCATTCTGTTCTTATTCCTAGTTCCAGTTTCTGGTTGAGTCTATGAAATATGTTAAACCAAGATGTATTATATGTGCTTGAAAAACAGTATCCATAACTGCATAAGGAAAATTTTATAAGGGTTTTTTTTTGTTTGTTTGAAAACATTTTTATATCCATTTTGTTATTTTATGTAGATACTACATCCTTTGAAGACATAAGTCCACAAGGTATTAGTGATGATTCTAGTACGGGATCAAGAGTTCATGGTAAGATATGAACTTTATTTAGAGAGCACATGTTACATACAGAATGGGAATGCTAAGACTTTCGCATCAATTTGGTGAATGTTGCGTTGCCGGCAAGCATGTGTTCTCTAACCTGCATCTCATAGCTTCTTCTGCCATTTCTTCAAAACCTAATACTCCCTTTTGCCCCTCTGGAGGTTGTTGCTTCATCTAGGTAGTCTCTGTTTTGGTCAAGGTCATTTATAAAATATACCTGCACAATGCTTAAATGTAATTTTGTTGCCATTATGCTATAAGGTTAAAGTTATGAGAAACACATTTTACTATTGGTTTTAAAAATACTTAGGTAAAGGGATGAACTCTTCTGAAACCACATTTTCTGCGGTGTTGAGTATATCATATTGTTAAGTTTCTGGAGAGATCTGCAAAGTCATATCTTGCCAAACTAAATTATTAATAATAAATGGATAACATGTTCAGGGGACTTCATATGTAAGCAAGATTTTAAGAAACAGGGTAGGGTTGTGTTAACTGTGCAGTTGTTTTCCCTTGTGCGGGTAGGAATACAGGACATCAACTGCAGATGCTCATGTTCCTCCTGTTCATGGCATTTCTGCAGTGTGCAGGGTTCCTTTTCTGATCTGTTGTAAGTGACCTAATCATTAGCACTTTTTTTTTTTTTTTTTTTTTTTGGCGTGTCACCCTATTCAAACAGTTCTGGTATCCATCTAGAAAACATTTCCAAATCTAAATATATATTTTCTTTTCTTTTCTTTGAATCTCAGTGTTTCAGAAATGTCTTATTCTAAAGTGTCTAACTGAACTATCTGTAAATGCCTTTCTTCTCTAATCTGTAAGATTCAATTCTGTGGGCATGCTTAGCCTGTGAAAGTATGCATGATTGCTTCCTCAAAGCATTCTGTGATCAGAATGTAAAGTTCAATGTCATTAGCTGGAAGTTTATCACACTGTCTCCTGATTTTTTCATTTAGCTTCAAGACCAGCCAGCCTTGATAGTAGCAGAACATCCACTAGCAATAGTAATAATAATGCTTCACTCCATGAAGTCAAAGGTACGCTGTAGGTAAATTTACTAATATTGTCCATCCATTTCCAGATTTTATAATAGAAGATCGATGAAGTTTCTGGGGTAAAGTATGAAATCCAAATCATCTATGTTTGGAACATAGTTCCTTAGAACATTTTATACTTAGCATTGTGATACATTGTATACCATGTATATAAATGTAAAAACAGGAGCAGTTATTTTGGTTTCCATTTTTCATCTTCACAGATAAAATGTTTTTATGGCATCTTTAACTTCAAAAATATCTGTAGGCCCTTATTTTTCTTATGTTTTGTCTTCGTCATGAAAATGGTTGTCCTTAATTTTCTCATGATGCATGTACATTGAACTCTATAGAAGGTGCTTTAGAAATACTTTCAGCTTTATTTATTCATGAAATAGGGGGAAATAATTTTTTTTTAATTTAAGAAAACAAATGTGTGTGTGTAGAACAAGACCCAGATGGATGCACATAGCTTCTATAAAGAATGCAAGATTTTTTAGAATTTTTATTTTTTTTTTAATTTTTTTTATTTAAAAAAAATTTTTTTTTTCAACGTTTATTTATTTTTTGGGGCAGAGAGAGACAGAGCATGAACGGGGGAGGGGCAGAGAGAGAGGGAGACACAGAATCGGAAACAGGCTCCAGGCTCCGAGCCATCAGCCCAGAGCCTGACGCAGGGCTCGAACTCACGGACCGCGAGATTGTGACCTGGCTGAAGTCGGACGCTTAACCGACTGCGCCACCCGGGCGCCCCAAGAATGCAAGATTTGTTAAATTAATTTTTTAATATGCATTCCAGGGTGAGGTTTTATGTAAATGTCTGAGGCTTTGACTAATACTTTTTTCCTTAAAGGTATACTGCCTACTCAGATTCTGGAATTGTTTAATTGATTATAAAAGTTGGTTAAAGTATTCTCTGCAGTCCAGAATTGTCCCATTATAATGAGTGCATGTGTTCTGTTGCTTTTTGTATTATAAATTTTTTAATGTTTATTTATATTTTTGAGAGAGAGAGAGCATGAGTGGGAGAGGGGGAGAAGCAGAGACGGAGAAGTAGGCTCCATCCATGAGATCATGACCTGAGCCAAAGTCAGATGCTTTTAACCAACTGAGCCACCTAGGCACCCCTGCTTTTTGTATTATAAAATCATTTTGTCTCAGTTGTAATTTTATCGTTAATGCTATGACTCTGTTGTAGTGGTCTGAAAAATCTGATCTCAAGAAGGGATTATCTTTTCATTTTTATAATCATATTCTTATATGTAGTAGAAGAATACAGTCTGAAAACTGAAGTATTTCTTTCCTGATTTGAAAATTCAAGGAAATCTTTTTTTTGTAAAATGTTACATAACTTGAGCCAAATTCTTTCGTGACCCACTTTACTTTGTATTATTAGTTGTGTTGTCCATCTTGATATTATATCTATACAGTTTGCTGTCATTTAGAATCCAAGGAATAACATAAACATTAGGGAGTTTTTTTTCCAGAACTAGTAATTTGCATTCTATACAGTTGCTTAACCTCGGTTGAGCCTTTTTTTTTTTTTAATTTTTTTTATTTTTGAGAGAGAGAGTGAGCACAGGCATGAGTGGGGGAGGGGGAGAGATAGAGGGAGAGACAGAATCTGCTGCAGGCTCCAGGCTCTGAGCAGTTAGCACAGAGCCAGAGGTGGGACTCGAACCCACAGACCATAAGATCATGACCCAAGCTAAAGTTGGATGCTAAACTGAGTCACCCAGGTACCCCTCAGTTGAGTTTTTTAAGACTACATAGCCACCATACCAACAGTGTAAAGCAGGAACAATCAGATGATTCAGACATTAAAGAATAAAATAAAACATATTTGACTTTATATTTTTACTGGAATTTGCTAAGTAACTATATCATATCTCCATTGATTTTCCTTTATATATGCCTGCTGTTTCAATTAAAAAAAATTTATTTAAGGTTATTCATTTAGGATGAATGAGGAAGCTTCAAGTAAAGAATGAAGATTTCATAGAGAGGCAAGGAATTCGAATTTTTAACCTCTGAATTTTTATTCTGGTTTTAACATTTTGATGTAATTTAAAAATCATATCATCCTGTTTTGTTCTAACTTGTGAGGTGTTTTACAGTGACTTGAACTGAGTTTTTAAAATGTATTATTGGGGCACCTGGGTGGCTTGGTCAGTTGGGCATCCATCTTCAGCTCAGGTCATGATTTCATAGTTTGTGGGTTCGAGCTCCATGTTGGGCTTGTGCCGACAGGCCGGAGGCTGCAGCCTGCTTTGGATTCTGTGACTCTCTCTGCCCCTCCTCTGCTCGCGCTCTGTCTCAAAAATAAATAAGCATTAAAAAAAATTTTTTTTTAATAAAAATGAAAAAATGTATTATTTTTTTATTCACTTACTCATCAAATGTAATGAGTGCCTGCGTCATATGTTTGGCTCTGGGTGTAGTGGTAAAAGCAAGTATTTGTCCTTGTGGAACTACTGTCTGTCAATTTAACAAAATAAAGAGACTGTGGTAGATAGTGTTAGACTGTTGAAAGATGAACACAGTTTAGTAAGCATATCTAAATGAAATTTGAAAGTCAGTTTAGCTATTCATAAGAATCCAGTCCACAAATGTGATTACTTATATAGTTTTAATCTCATTTCTGTTACCAAACTCTTAACACAGCATTTACTCCAAAAGCAGGTGCAGTTAATATCCAAAGCAGGCCACAAAGCCACAGCAGTGGAGAATTTAGCCTGCTTCATGATCATGAAGCTTGGTCCAGCAGTGGTAGCAGTCCAATCCAATACTTGAAAAGACAGACCAGATCAAGTCCAATGCTCCAGCACAAAATGCCTGAAACGTTAGAGAGTCGAGCACATCACAAGATCAAAACTGGTTCTCCTGGAAGTGAAGTTGTTACTCTACAACAGTTTTTGGAAGAAAGCAACAAGCTTACCTCAATACAGGTTAGTTTTGTCTATGGTAACATTCATTTAGATGGACACTACAAGTTAAAATTCTTTGAACTATAGAGCTTCTATCAAGACATGTTTATAAAGAGATACTAGCAATTTTATATCACACAGTGTAATATATCAGGAAAGTAAAAGCTTGGCTGCATTCACTAATCTGCTGTGGTATCTTTTTTAACAGATAAAGTCCTCAAGTCAAGAGAATCTTTTAGATGAAGTAATGAAAAGTTTGTCTGTCTCTTCTGACTTTTTGGGAAAAAACAAACCAGTTAGCTGTGGTCTGGCCAGGTCAGTAAGTGGAAAAACCCCAGGAGACTTCTATGATAGACGGACAAGTAAGCCTGAACAATTTATGAGACCCAGTCCTCGAAAGACTGAAGATGCCTACTTCATTAGCTCTCCAGGAAAACCTACCTTAGGCACTCAAGGAAAGATAAAATTAGTGAAAGAAACTTCTCTGTCACGACAATCAAAAGATAGTAATCCTTATGCCACTTTACCTCGTGCAAGCAGTGTGATCTCTACTGCTGAAGGAACTACTCGAAGGACAAGCATCCATGATTTTCTGACCAAGGACAGTAGACTACCTATATCAGTTGATTCTCCACCAGCTACTGCTGATAGCAACATCACTGCAGCATCTCGTGAGTACCATTTACTCCAGTGGTCCTCTCATGCACCTCACAGTACAACCCATGCTGTGGGTTCTCATGCACAAAACAATTCAGCTCCAGATAAGCCCAAGTCGCTATATGCCCAGGCTAGAAACTCAAGAACAGAAAAGTCACATTTTCTAAACGAAACCTTTGCCATTATTAATATGTCTAATGATGCATTTGGAATATCAGCTAAAGATAGCGTAGAGTCATTTACTATGGCTAATCCATCTCAGCCATTTTTATCTCTGAATACAGAACTAGTTAGTAACATAAGTGGGTTACCTCCCAGGCCAATCGCCAGAGTAACTGACCAGGCTTCTGCCATTTTGGATAAAGCTGCAAAGAAAGATAATGAACAGTTTTCTGATAATCAGAACCCTAGTAACAGTAACCCACAGTCTTCTGCAGATAGCGATAATCTTATCACTACTGCATGCCTCTATCCTGATGACACAGAATCTGCATTGTTGGTTTCTGAGGATAATCAGACTGTTTGGTATGAATATGGTTGTGTATGATCAAAACTGCACAATATAATACTGATGTTACTTGATATGCACTGTGCTTCTCTAATCTGATTTGAAGAGCTGCTGTTGAAAAGTACCATTTGGCTAGGCTTATACTTTTATTTTTAAATTGTGGCATAGTGTTCATTTGTACATGACGGCATGTATATAAATATGAATGTGTAACCACACCAAAGCCTGCATGAAATATTAATTACATTGTACATTTTTTGCATGACTTTAAAATCCTTAACAATACATGCTCCTCTTTCTCTTTTCTTGTCACCCAATAAGAGATTGTTACTTTGATACCTTGGAAGCATATTAAAATAGTTGCATGCTATAATTACCAAGAAGGCATTTCCAAGTCATATTTACTTTGTTACTCCCAAAAAGGAACGTTCATTTTCTCCTTCCCTCCTCTTTGCTCCTCTTCCCTCGCTGTTCTTTTCACTCCTTCTCCCCCCCAAATGTGCACTTCACATTGCACATGTACAGCATTAAGGAAAATACGTAAAAAGATGTCATTTTCTTTTGCCATTTAACTATGTCTTCTGTCCTCCTGTTTTATTTTCAAAGAAATAGTCACTCCCTTAACACTTTTGTAGCAAATGTTAACTACTGCCCATATTTATAAACTTGTTCAGATTTAGAACATTGTTGTTACTCATAAATTGAGTGTAATTCTTTAAAAACCCCATCAAATTTACCTGTTACTTACACAGTGACTAGGAGCATTTGTATTAATTGTGTTTCTTCTCTTCACTTTCCTTCATCTGTTAAGTGTAAGAGCTCAAGGACCATCTTTCCTTCAAGATGACTTTTTAAATTGGAATCAATTAATATATTAGTTTTGCCAGTTCTTTTTTTATAGGGTAAAAGAAATAAATAATAGTGTGTTGAAAATTTGCATTTTTACTTCTGTTCAAAAAGGATAGCAAGTTTACAAAGTAGTAAAGATTGTTGCTTCAATAATCTATTAAATTACGTGTCTGTCCTTAAAATAATTTCTTAAAAGAGTACATTGTGCTAAAATAAAATTAATGTTAGAATTTGTAACTATTTAAATAAACAAGTGTGTTTTTAGTGGAACAAATTTTAGAACTAAAAATAAACTTTTAGCTAAAAAAAATAACCATATAAGATAAAATATTTCATAATTCTGACTTAAGTGTCAATAAACTTTAAAATTATCTTGCTGTGGTCAAAACACTTTTAAAGTAAAATAAGCTAAACTTGAATCTCTAACTCCCAGAATTTTACAAAACAAAACAAAACATGTACTTGATTCACTTACTTCTGGAGAGAAGTATACCTTAGCTCTTTCTCTGGAATGTTTTTGACATTTTGATTCAGCCTAAATATTACTGCTAATAACTCAGCCTGGCATCTGGAAGAAATGCTTTGAAATATAACTTTCTAAATGGGGGTGAGGGGGATTACTATTTCATACATGTTGTTATATTAAATTATTATGGTTATTAATTGGGCCGTGGAAATAGAATCTGTAAAGAATCTTTGCATAATGAAATTTGTATCCTTTGTAAATTAAACTATTCTCTTGTACTTACAAAAGGTCATTGTGGGGGCACCTGGGTGGCGCAGTCGGTTAAGCGTCCGACTTCAGCCAGGTCACGATCTCGCGGTCCGTGAGTTCGAGCCCCGCGTCAGGCTCTGGGCTGATGGCTCAGAGCCTGGAGCCTGTTTCCCATTCTGTGTCTCCCTCTCTCTCTGCCCTTCCCCCGTTCATGCTCTGTCTCTCTCTGTCCCAAAAAAATAAATAAACGTTGAAAAAAAAAAATTTAAAAAAAAAAAACAAAAGGTCATTGTGGGGAGTAGGCCCTCTCCAATCAGAAAATTTTCATATTTTTTACTATCACCTAATATACTTTTTCCATGAATACATCCGTCTGTTTTATTGCTGGTTGTTTCACAGTCAGTCCTAACATTAAAAATGTTTTTGGCATCTCTTTTTTATAACCTATTAATAACCTAATAATAAAACTTAATGGTAAATATAAGTGAGATTAGATTGGAGCCAAATAGATTAAAATGGAATAATTAGTGTTACTACTTTTCCACTTTGAGCCAAGAATTATTTCATCACCATTTCAACTCTTTAGATATTATATATCTGGCCATGCACTTTAAATTTGAAATATTAAATTTATTTATGCAAAATACAGAAATTGTTGTATCATAAAATTGTGATTATTTTACAAAATTAGACTTACCAGAAAGAAGTATTTCCAATACAAACAAATGGCTATAGTTTATAATTTATATTATAACATGTTTTCAAAAGGAACATATACATTGTACTGTAAGACAGGTCCATACCATGTCCATAGGTCTTGAGGATTTTGAGAATACAGGCTACACTTCCTCTAGAGACTACCACCAGTTGTGGAGGCCTAAAATTTTTTCAAAACACTAGCATAGCACTTGGAATCAAATTTTTAGCATGGGAAGAACCTTAGAAATATTATTCAGCCAGCATTTCCCATGCTGTAAGAAATCAACATACTACTTGCTATGAGTCTTACAAAGAAGCACCAATATTGTAACTTTTTAATTTTTTTTTTAAGATAAAAATGAAGCAACTCTGACCCAGTTGAGCAGCTGTACTTTCTTCCTCTAAGACATCTCATAAATATCTTATGATTCATAAAGGGTTATTTGGAAAACTATTTGGAGATTCACTACCCTGATTTTAGATGAAACTGCATGGCATTCACATTCCTGGCCTGGGTTTCTAGAAATTATACCCTTATTATTTGTCTGACATTGTAAACTGACATTGTTAGGTATTGGGTTCCCTTTGACCAAAACAACTTTAGCTGTAACAGTGAAAGTAGGTATATTATTTGCCTATAAAATTTGCCTTAAGACCTGGTTTTCTCAGTAAATAAATACTTCATTGTGGATGTCTCTGTGGCTGCATGCAAGATTATTTTTTACTTTAAAACTATTTGTGACTATTTAGTGAATAAACATAGTAAGAGGACACAAGTATATTATTTCTGGCTTTTAAACTATAACAATCAGTCTTTATGTAGTAAGATGTCTATAATATTAATAAATTTCCCAGTTAGATTCTTTCTTCTTGCCCTACTCAACAAGAGCTCATTAGTTTCTTATCTTCATGAATTAAATTATGTTTAACGTTTGATTAAATAACATGAAATGCTTTTCTCCTGCAGATGTGGACAAAGTACAAGAAAGCAGAAATTCAAAAAGCAGGTCTAGGGAGCAACAAAGCTCCTAATTCTATTACCCACTACATGACATGTGGGCCAAGTGGTGAGTTTCTTCCTTACAATGTAAATGAGATTAGTCTGTCTCATTTATACAAACTAACCGTGTTACGTACAAGAACAAGTGCACATTGCATTAACAGATGTAAATATTGCTTGCTTAATTCATGACTTTCTGTCCTACTTACTAGTTGAGGAAGATTTATTGATTGATGTAAGCTTTTGCCTATCAGTGCAGGAAACAAACCTTTAAAAATTATTTTTATTTTTTTTTCTTAATTTAAATTTAATTTTACTAGTAAATGTTTTCGGAATTCCTTTTTTAATTTGAAGTTGTTTTTTTTTTTTTCTTTTATAGGAATCCCCTCCCCCCCCCACCCCCCACAATGTTCTTGATAATTGAGAATAAACAGTAAATTACGTACCTTTTCTGTGAAGAGCCACTCAAAGAAAAATTGTCTCTTTCTGTCACTCTCTCATTTCTATAGAAGACCTATCTGGTGCATGTTGTTCATATAGTGCCTGCTCTGTATTTTATATCTCTCTTATCTTCAAGCATTTCTTACATTTTCTTTCTTCTTTCTACCTTCCAACTAAATACAGAGAGAAAAGTGTCCTTCAGTTTCTCAGTGTGAAGCCTTTATTTCTGAAGTAACAAGACACCCAACTATAGGAATCATTTTAAAAATCTTTAAGGAGACTTTAAACAATCCTTCGTGACTAGAGCAGGGAAGAAATACAAAACCTTCATTCCTTCCTTGAATCAAGGAGCACTACTGGAGTCAACTGCCAAAATTTTTAGAAGGTTTTAGGACTTACTATACATTGTATTGTTAAGATCTACTGAATAAAGGATGTTCTCTCTCTAAGGACCAAGTGTTTTAAGGTTTCAAGAAGTACTCCAAGAACAATCTACTTCTTTCGTCATTTGTTTATGAATTTATCCATGTTTGCTTAATGCTTCTGCTAAGTATTAGCCAGAATCTAGCCATTTATATTTAGTTGTGTAAATCTAAAATGCTGTATGTTGTGGAATGTACTATATATCAAGATACAGAGAACATTGTTTTGGCATGTCAGAGCCTTATTTGGTTAGCAGACTGCATGTGTTGGTATTCTTTTTTTTTTTTTTAACTAATTATTTTGATGCACTGCAAAAGAAATTCAGTTTATAAGATAAATCTGAAAAATAGGAGTTATAAAAAATTTACAGTAATATTAATATTTCCATATTCCTCATTAAGCAACACTAAGCATTCACAATCCAAGGTAATTAAAGAGAGTGTTTTTCTGAAACTTTTTTAGTAAGGTGGTTTTCCAGCAAATTGCATTCCCAAGATAAAACTGTTGTGTTTTAATTCATTTCCCTTCTTTAGTATTGGGTTATATATGTGTGTTTGTTTTTTTAACATGAGAGCTGACTATTGCTTAAGAAGTTTTCTTATGGCAAAAAAATGTAAATAATTTACTATGATCTGCATTTTGCCAGGAACTCATTTATTTTTAAGGTTATCACATATTAATAACAACTTTTCTGTTTTTGTCCTTTATAATATTGCATTAAAGTTGGTAACTGTTATTGGTACTTTTGAAATATTTGTATGCATTTGTTACCTTAAACATTTGAAAGAAGCACAAAAAAAGTAGATTTAGTTAACCCAGGGAAACATCAGTTTTTTTGTAGCTCCAATTTTATATCACAGTTTTATTTTCTTATGAAATCAAAAAAGGCATTGATACTTATTAATGCAAATTCATTATTTAACATAAATATCAGAATAATCTTAAAGGTCTGAAATGAGAAAGATAGTGACTTTTTTATTTTAACAGTGTGCTTCTTAGGCTCTCATTACCAGCTCTAAAAAATCTTTTTGGAACAACTCCATATTCATAGTGTGTGGTTTAGGAACTGTGTGTTTCATCACTAACCTAGTAACTGTGAGAAATGTGTATGTTCTCTCCCCCCCACCCCATTCTCTCCTTCCCTCTCTCTCTCTTTCCCACTCTCTATCCCTTTCCCTCTCTGTTTTTGGTAGGCCAGTAGCAGTATTGTGTTCATAGTCTACTTTCAGAAAGACTTACTAATGAAAAGAAAGACAGCATGTATAGTTGACCAGAAATTAAAAAGGAATTTAGAGAACTTGGACTTATCCTAATGCCACCATTAACTTAGGTTTTGCCACCAAATAATGCTGTAAACTCTTGGATGAAAGGTGCTATGTAAATGTAAATACAAAGGATTCTTACTAAAATACAAATATTGCACAACAGACATATTTAAAACTTAATCTCTAGACTTTGAAACATCTCTCTCCATTGTGACTCCCTAGATTCAAGTATCAAATTGATAATGGGCATCATGGCAGTCTAGAGATACTTGCATGTAAAAAATGTAAATTCATTTTTAGGTGGATAAATTGAAAGTAAATATAGAAGTTATGTTTTAGCTAAATACAGTAAGTGGGTAACTTAGATTTATATTAACTAGCATCTAATTTGCACAACTAGGACACATCCCAGGACAGTTACTAAAAGTTGGAATTTAATGAGTAGGAGTTTGCCCAGTGAGATGAATCATACCACAGCTTGACCTCTCCAGAACACTAATGTCCTAAAATAGAGAACCTGTTGATTTAAGCAGCACATTATTGCTTCATGCAGAAAATGCTTAGGGACAACCTATATAGTACTGAGACTCAGTGTGCTGACCCTGAGAAAGTGCAGTTAGAGACAACCAAGGAAATACTTAAGACCGCAAAAGTAGGAATATTCTCAATTATATTCATAACCTTTTTCATACCATTTCAAGGAAGGACTAGATAATAACCTCATGAATACTTTACTTTCTCCAAAAGATTCAGAAGCAAACTTACTAGGAGGTCACTCTTTTCCCTTCAACTGCTTCTACCAAACAAAATGTTTGGCCACCTAGAAACTCAAGGGGGCCTGACATGCTTTTATCTGGCTGTCTTCTAAATCAACACCTAACCCCTTAGGAAACTGAAAAATTAATATACAGGGTAATAGCTTCGGCAAAGAGCTCCAATAAAGTGCTTCAGATCTGGCCATGTGGAAATGTTTGGTCCACGTTTTGAACTGGTGGTTACCAAAGAGTTCATGTAACAGGTTTGTATGTAGCACCTTTCATGCAAGGCATGGTAAGAGCCTATTAAAAAATCACTGTGCATATTACAGAATTGCAGCCACCTCACAAATGAAGTATTAGAGCCTGCACTGTCTTAACAGTTTATGTCAGGAAGTGAAAAAGATACTGTACCAAATCTGGAATTACAATGAGGAGTAATAATGTATGCTAAATGACTTTGTGTTTTAAGTGACTTTTTATGAGAAAAGTGAATTTTTGTGTTTTTTTCTGCTTCACTTAGTCCTGAGATGTATTTTTTCTTTAAGCCTTGAATGAGTAATACAAAAGGAGCCCATTTTGTGATATAAACCTTGATGTACATGTTGAGATATTGGGACAACAATGAAAATGCCTTAAAAGGAATGCTTATGGATAAAGTTGCACTTATAACAGCACCCTTTAACAAAACCTGATTTTAAATTGTCTTTTTCATTTCTAAGGGTTCTCTTTCAATGTTTGCCATTGTACTTAAAACTGTTATTAAATACCAAATCAAATAATACAAAAGCTGTAACATTTCCTTTAAAAGTAATGCTACTAAGGGATTTGGAGTTGAATGGCAGTGATTTTTAATTGACAATACCTATTATCAGCCACAGAAATCCAGTTCGTAACAAACCATCATATGGTTGATTTGTCTTTTTAAAAACATTTCATTACTTTTTAGTTAACTTTATTACTCCTAAAAAAAATTAAGTTGGTTTAACATTCACTTAAACTGATGGATACAAAAAGAAATAAAACAAAGAGGTGATTTTTATAACAAGTGGTTAATAATCATTTAAAAATCGTAAGATACAATTTAGCTAAGTATGATCTTTCCTTTTCCTTTACCCTGGAAAACTTTTTTTCAGACATAACCCATAACTTTGTTTAGATGATTCTGTCTAAATCTTTCAGGGATGAGTATTGGAGGTTTAGGAAGAGAATCGCATCTATCAGTTCTGTCAATCTTCACATAGGTGTCAATACAGTAATACATTGCAGGAAGCAATTTCATTTTCACGTATGTAAGACTTTGGGAGGCAAAATGTTAGAGAAGGCTCCCAGCTGTGTTTTCTTGGGCAGGTTAGTCTTTCTGAGCCTGTTGTCACTATAAGATGAGGAGGGTACTAACTGCCTTAGTGTCTTTGCCTCTATTATTCATTAAGCCTTCATTTTATGTGCAAATCAACCTAAAATTTCCTCTTAGAGATGTAGTAAACAGTAGGTAAAAAGTAACATGGCACCTTAAAATAAATTATCATTTATGGAAAATATTTCTTAAAATCATTCTTTATAGAAACTCTGCCACAAGTAAACTTGTAGTTCTAATCATATATATCAAGAACTGACAAGTTTTTACTCTCATTTTGCCTTTAAGTAACACAAATTGGTACAGAGTACACTATCACTACCAGATGGAAATTACTTTTGACTGACCAAACAGGATAATATGATTACCTCACGACTATCCCATTTGATTGTACTGGAGGAAAATGTGAAAATTTTCTTGACGAGATCTCTAGACTACTTGTGTAGTTTAGTCTACCTCAGACCTTCAACTAATGTTTTGTTTCAAGTGAAAAAGTATGTTTCTCCACAATTGAAGGGGGAAATGAGTAAAATTTAGGACAGAAAAAACTTGTTCCAAGTATGTTTACATTTCTAACCTCTCAAAGACTAAACAGATCTTTCCTTAATCCTCATTCCCCAAAGATAACCACTATCAATAATTTAATCTATTCCTGTATTTTTTCTCTATGTACAATATATGTATAATTTCATATATGCTGTTTTTGCAAGTTGCTTTTTTCAAGTACAGTAAACACCCTAAAGATGTAAAATAGTTGATCTTAGTTAAACTAACCTTAATTTTGTTGTTAATCTACTCTTAATTGTGGAAGCCATTCCTTTAATGAGTAGTTGTCATGGGAGAGATAGGAGGTGAAATCTGAGCTAAAACGACCTCAATACATTTTTTTTTTAAGTTATTTATTTATGGGGTGTGGGGAGGGGGGAGGAGTAGGGGCAGAGAGGGGAGAGAGAATCCCAAGCAGGCTTATGCTCTCAGCACGGAACATGATATGGGGCTCAAACCCATGAACTGTGAGATCGTGACCTGAAATGAAATCAAGAATCATATGCTTAACTGACTGAACCACTCAGGATCCCCTCAATACCTCTTTTCAAAAGCAGCTCCTTTTAGAGGGCATCTGGCTGGCTCAGTCAGTAGAGCATGTGACTCTGGATTTCAAGATTGTGAGTTTGAGCCCCACATTGGGTGTATATTACTTAAAAGATAATTTTAAAAAGCAGCTCCTTTTAGATGAAATGTCCCTCCTAAAATTAGTCACCAAACAAAGGTGCTAAATATTCTTATCACTTTTAATGCTTTCTATAAATAAAAAATAAGAAAAACAACTTTCAGAAAGAAGTGTATTCTAAATATCAGTCCAATTAGTTTTTATCAAAATTTAGTATTATGGGATCATGTCCTGTCTTCTTCACAAATGTGAGAAAGTCTTCAGGGCTCAATCCCATGGTTGCAGCATTGGTCATTGGATGAAAGTACACCTTTTCATGTCCACCTTCCAGAAAAGCAGAATCCAGAACAAATTTCACATCTCCATCATCACAGAAGAGTGCCAAAGGTGTGGCACAGCCTTGGCCAACTTTTAGTTTTTCTAGCATGGCTGTTTCATCAGCAAACCGAAGATTTCCACTCCCAACACCTAACTGCTTAGCAAGATCATTTAAATTAACTTGTCTATCATCAAGAACTGTCACCAGCCAATAGCCTTTTTTCTTCTTGTCTTTAAGGAATAAGTTCTTACTATGTGCTCCTTTCAAATGCTGGATATGAGGCATCATTTCTTCAACTGTAAACACCTGTAAAATATCACACGAAAAGTTTTAAAACAATGCATGTACACACTGCACATATACACAGCTATATGTACTCTGCTTGCTGGGTGAAAACAGCAAGGTTAGGGGAATACTCAATGCCATATATTGTCACTGGTAGAGACCCATTTCCAGCCCGTTACCAAATAACACACCTTGCTACCTCAATCCCTACTGTGAGGACCTCTTAGGCCAGTTCTCTATTCAATGTGCTAGCCAAGCCCTCACATTCCTCAAGTGATTATTTTTTTCTTTTAAGTTTCTGGTACTGAAAGTTTATAGCAGCCCAGATTCCTATTCCTTAGCATCCCATTACATCCAGACCATGTGGCAACCTCCACTTTACAAATCTAAAACCACAATGAGAGTGGGAGAGCAGGGAAGACAATGAGACTGGACTAACAACATCAGAAGAGCTGGCAATATGCACAGGTAAAGAAGGGGGAGAGTTCCGTATGCTATATAGGAGAGAAGGTCAGAAAAAATGATAAAAGTCTTGATGTTAAACGTGTAAGGTTGAAGACACTGTATTTGTCTACCCTTTAAAGGTCACCATATTTAGTTATCATTAGCTGTCATTCAGCCCTGGAATAAAAACTATGTCCCTGCACCACTCAAGTTACACTGGTTCTGTGAAATGTTTGCAAATCTTCACATCAGTATACTATGTTAATACCAAACTCTATAAGCTTGGTGTCCTGCTATATGCAGGATGCCTGAAACATGGTAGGCACTACACAGTTTATTGCCTGCTAACTATATACACATGAAGTGGACACACTGATCCAATATTCCAGACCAATTTAAGATGCACTAGTTTTCAGAATGTGACCAGGTCGCTCCAAGAGAAAACTCAAGTTTTCCCACGATAACATTAGTCCCGAGAGGCCTTTGATGTGCCTGTCGAGTCCCTTCTGTGCTCTGGAACCCGGGAAAGGTCCTAGAACGGTCGCTTCTGCGGCACATTCCCGCTGGGGCATCTGGTCTTCACGGCCCCGCCCAAGACCCCGCAGCGGAGCCCACCCCTCCGGCAGGAGCCCTTCACCTCCGGGTGCTCCACGACCTCTGTGCGGATGGCCAGGGCGCCGAGCCGCTCATCCAGCGCCGCCCGCAACTCGGCACCAGCCATGCTGCTGTCGTGGCCCGCAGACACTGGGCGGAAGGGCGCGACAAACAGGCGTGGCTTCCCGCGCGGCAGGCCGACTGGAGGCTGGAGCGGAAGTGCCTAGAGGGACCCGCGCGACCCCGGAAGCCCAGTGCGGCGCCTTCCGGAGGCGGGGTCCTGCAGTGCTCGCACGCCCTTCCTACGGACGCCACGCCCTCTGGAAGTTGTCTTCCGGGACTGCTGTGCGAGACCTGCGGCGTTCCTTGTCCCGCGTTCCACAGGTGGAAGGCACCTGCCTTTTCATGGCCTACCCTAACTCCTCTTGAGGTTCCCTAGGTGCAGCATATCTTTTATTTAAACAGAATCAGGGCCACCTAACAAAGTTAAGTGTGGGGAGCTTTGGAGATCAGGAGAGTATGTGACCGTGGGCTGGCCCCAGGCAGAGAAGCTCCTTACCTCTTCCCCTGCCTTCGAAATGTACCTTCTGCCCACTGCTCCTGTACCGGGAGCCACTTAAAGGACATTGACTTGGGAGAGTAATGTGCTATTGAAACCATCGGGACAGTTTTTTGCCTGAAATTCCCTTAAGGCCTCTGTATAAACTCAAGATTCTGTCAGGTGCATGCAGAGATCACCGCTGTCCTGTGGCTGCCCAAGTCAAGCCTCCTATTAAGTTTCGTTGCTTATTAAACTTGTCACTAATTAGTATAGAATGGTCTGCCTCTTTCTTCCAGTCTTTCTCCTTGCATTTACTATGTGTGGGGAGAGGAGCAGTTTCAGATTTTACCTGAGGAACTTGGGGGGTTTTAAACCAAAAGGGAGAGAGGAGGGCTCCAAAATCCCTATTCTTCAACAACTTTTCAACTTTTCATTTATAAATTACAATTTTACATTTGACCTTTCCTGAAAGTTACTTTCCATATGTTCGATCACAAATAATTCACGATGGCAACTGCATCTCACCTTTTTCAGAGGCAGTTTGCCTACCTCTTGGTGGGATGTTTTCCATTATCCTCTGAAACCCTCACTCACCACTTTTTTTCCCACTAGGTTTCTTTCTAAGAATCAAATTAGAAAGCAGAATAGGAAAGATCACCCATTTGAAGATATGGCATATCCCAAATAATTGTCCTTAAATATTTGAAGATGTTCAAAGAAACCCCAAATCCAATCATGGTGAGCTAAGAGTAAACACGGGAAAGAAGAGTTGGAATCTGATTGTAACTAAGACATGTAAGTATGTCCAAAAGTAGGAACACATTAACCAAGGGTAAGATCTCCATGACAGCTGCAAAAGAGAACACAAAGAGCAAAAACTGGCATTTGCATCTCACACATTGTCTAGGCAATTGAATTTTCTGTCATAGAAGTCTCTTTGGAAATGAACTGCCATCCATCAGTTATTTGAGACATGAATTCTCCCCCCAACACACACCACACACACACACCTCTATAGCTACTCCATCACTGTTCATTTTCTAAAGTCCTTCCACTTCTTACCACTTCCATCACCCTAGCCTAAACTACTATCGTTTTCCCACTTGATTGACACTAATGTTCTCTTAATTTAGTCTACTTGTGGTGGAATGACCAAGTATGCTGCTTTAAGCGAGCCTTACGACCAAAGATTTTTATTATAAAATGGAGCCAAATCTGTCTATGGTAAAAGAACTTTATATCACTGCTTAAAAACTATCCTAACCCAGGGTTAATGCAGTAACTGCTTAAAAACTATCCTAGCCCAGGGTTAATGCAATATTTATCTTGCATTATGTCAGCATTGTATTAATTACAAAAGAAATGCTATCCTCGCTATCGTCCTTTGTCTTCAAGGCAAATACAATCTCAAATTTACACCAGACACAACATGAAACAGGTTATATTAAAAATGATCAGCATGAGCTTGAGGAACTAGATATCTAGTCACAGAACTTGAATTTTAAAATGTTATAGAAATCTCACAATTCTAGGAGAGGGTTCATATCTGATAAATACATTTTATTTAATTATGTTACAAACAGGAAAAGAATAAGCAAGAAGTCTTGTGGCATTTCTACAGGAAAGTATTGAGGGAAAGACTTTTTGTCATTAGGAGGAGTGTGAATACTGGACAGAAAAGGACAGAATCTGAAATAGGGAGGTGGAAAATGGAGTTACACTAGGGTCCACGAAAACGGACCACATATAGGTCCACATATAGGTCTGCTCAAAGTAAAGAAATAACTACAACTGTAGCCTATCTGACAAAGGAAATAAAAAGGCCAAAACATTTATCAGCACCATGGGAACTGGGTATCGTTGCATTTATTAGATGAAGTATGTTAGAGATCCCCATTAGTGAGTGAAACAAAGGGCAATTCCAGGTCAGATAAGTTGAAAGCCATCCTAAGAAGCAGTACATACTCCAAAAAAGTGAAACAATCGGGAAAAAAATATTTGCTGCAATCTACATCTCTTGAACATATCTTTTGGAACATCTCTATGTGCCACGCTCTCTGCTCTCAAAGACCTTAAAATCTGGCAAAGAGGACTGAAACATTCACAGAGAATAAATCCAAGAAAGTGTGACTAGTGCAACAATAGTAGCATAATGTGGATGCTTTAGGAGCCCAGAGGAAGGGTGCTAAGACTGGGCAGGTGCACCAAGGAAAGCATTAGGGAAACATGGCATCAGTTTGAAGAATAAGTAGGAGTCTGCAGAAAAAAAGAGGAAACCCAGGAGCTGAGAGATGGCGGAGGAAAAGCACAGTATGTCCTGGGGCAGTATGATTCATTGTGACAGTAGAGCAGAACTAGAAGCCTGTCAGTAGAAGGCGAGAAGTAGGCACAAAGAATCCTTACCTGTTGTATTAAGGAACCAGGTATGTCCCACCATAAAGAGCCATGCAAAATAAATTAGGTGACATCTTCCTAGGGAATTCCATATTCTCAATCATGCTCTCAATATTTGAAAATATAGGGAAACACAATTTACTAAATGGAGAACATGAATTATAGAGGATAGACAACACAGCCCCACTTTTGCTTCTAAATACACATACGTATATAACAGAGTAGCTTAAAAACTAATTAGTACTAGAATCGTTCCCTAAACCTATTTCACAAAAATTGGCTTCTAAAGGTCTATGGAAGAGGATTATCCTAGGTCAGGAGAAGATGGAGGTTAGTTCCTAGATAAGAGAGGATCTAGGAGGAAACTGAAGTTTCCTCAAAGTCAGAAGAGAAGGTGAAGACCAGAGTGGGAAGGATGGAAGGGTAGAAAACAGTCCCTTTCTTGGCATTTTGTCCCTCCAGTGGGTAGCAAGATAGACACTCACTGTCAGTGGAAGGCAGTCCACCTGGGCCAGCACTGCCTAAGCAGATGAGGCACAAGTACATCTGAGTATCGTTGCTCAATGAGGAGCCATGACAAAAAAGACAATAACCCCACAGTCCAGTTCCCTGGCTCCTCCAGAGACTCAGGTTCCTGGATGATTCCGTGGAGAAGAGAGGAAATCTCGGTTGATAGCCTCAGGTTAATGTTCCTTGCAGCTCCAATATGTGGGGACATGGGCCGTATTATATTCAACTCAAAATATGATTGAAGATCAGCTACAGGCTAAAGGTGTAATGATGAGCAAAACCAGGCAGAGCTTCTGCCCTGGTGGAGCAAACAGTATATTGCAGGAGACAGATATTAGTCAAATAGTCACAGAAACAAGTTTTAAATTGCATGGGTAGCAAGTGCTAAAGACACATAAGCGATGCTAAGAGTCCATAATCAGGGAAGCCGACCTTGTCTGGGGACTGAGGACCAGATCAAGGAAGGCCTCTCTGAGGAAGTGAAGCTTAAACTGAAATGGAATTAAGAAGGCAGAGAGAGAAGAGAAGAGTGAATCAGGCAGAGGAAACAGCATGACCCTGTGTGCAAGGGTGAGAGGAAGCAAACCAAGGAAAAGGCATTGGAAGAGGGTCAGTGGGATTGGCGTGCAACAGGCAAGGGGAGGAGAGTCATGGCTCCATTTCACACACAATGGGGGGTGGAAACTAAAATTCTCACCTGCTAAAAATACATTTCTCAAAGTGGTTATCTCTGGCTAATGGAACTGCAAGTATTGTAAAAATGTTTCTTTGTAGTTCTATCTTCTGAAAATTTCTATGTTGAACATATTTTTATAATGGGGGGGAATCAATAAGGTATTAAAAATAAAGAAATGCAAACCACCTCTCCACAAATAAGATCACATGAAGCTATTTTCAACAAAGACTTCAAAACAGAAGAAAGTTACAGTGTAAAAAAATTAGTAAGTGGGCAGACTGAATTTAATTACCCCTAAGTTAAAATATGAAACGGGCGAAAACATTCAGTTTTCCTGCCTGGAAAAATATTGGTTTCATACAACATAAACAAAACAAAACACATGTAGTAGGTGACAGCCGATTAAGCAGAGAAATAACATGTTTCCTTTTTGTTCACTTTCAACACTCATTTTAAGTTAGGTGGTCATAAGGAAGCTTTGCTCTGGACGCAGAACTGCTTCCAGACGCTGACCTGAGCCCCAGGCCCTGCTGCAAACACCTCGTGAGTAATCCTGGCCTCCTGACCCTAGGCAGCAATTACTGTCATTCAGGATCCCCTGCCGAGGGAGGCCTGGCCATCGAAGTGAGCTCCGTGCTAGCTGCTCTGCAAACCAGTTCTAACTTTCTGGACCAAGTGAACTTTAGATCACCAGATTAATGAGTGGAGATGAAAAGAGCTTTACATTTAGTGTTATTACGTGGTTTGTAGGCAGTTCTCACAGCAAGCCAAGAAAATTGATTTCTCTACAAAAGTACTATAACATAGATTATTTTTTCCTACCTTGCATAGGGACTTGGGATATTTTAAGTCTAGCATTTCAGAATAATTAATTTGATTGGATACGGTTCAAGGAACTACTTTGGAATTTTTGTCCTTGCCTTACTGGCTAACAAGAGAAATTTCCCATGATTTTAATACATTAAATTAACTTGCAAGTGGAATATGTTTGCAAAAATTTCAATAAAAATATAACATTGAGACCAGAAATCACATATTATTCCTCTACTCCTGCTGATTTGATTTACCTATTTATGGCGAATGTTGATTTGAGTTAATATTAATAAACACATTTTTGAAATGTACTGGATGTAACACAAGAACAAAAAGGTCCAGTTCAATCAGAAAGAACCTCATATTCACCATATCTCCAGAATATAAAATAACTAGTTTTTTCAGAGTATAAAAATATTGTTTAATGTTTTTAACAATTTGTATGTATTTATTAATTTAAAAGTTTATTTATTTTGAGAGAGAGGGTGAGAGGCCGTGTGAATAGGGGGAGGGACAGAGAGAGAGAGAGAGAGAGAGAGAGAGAGAGAGAATCCCAAGCAGGCTCTGTGCTGTCAGCATGGTGCCTGATTCAGGCTCAATCTTAGGAACCATGAGATCATGATCTGAGCTGAAATCAAGAGTCGGATGCTAAACTGATTGAAGCACCCAGGTACCCCATGAATTTATTTTTAAAATAAATGTTATATAATCATACTTAAAAATAAATACAAAAGTTAAAAATATATGTGTTTTTACCAAAAAAAAAAAAATTAGATCACACACACAAAAAAAGATTAAAAAATATTTGTCACGGGGCACCTGGGTGGCTCAGTTGGTAAAGCATCCAACTTCGGCTCAGGTCATGATCTCACAGTTTGTGAGTTCAAGCCCCACATCGGGCTCTGTGCTGATAGCTCAGAGCCTGGAACCTGCTTCAGATTCTGTATCTCCCCCTTTCTCTGCCCCTCCCATGCTCATGCTCTGTCTCTCTCTGTTTCTCAATAATAAGTAAACATCAAAAAATGTTTAAAAAATATGTCACAGGTATTATACATATATTCACATCACACATATAATGTGTATGTAAATTCTATATAATGCTATTTATTTCTAATTTTACCTGATGAAGACAGAATTATACAACATATGATATTTTATGATCTGCTTTTTATTTTCACCCAATAGGTATCTTTTCAAGTCAGTAGAGATCAACATTGTTACTGGCAATGTTTCTTTAGTATTCTACTTATTCACCCAACCCCAAATTTGGAAATGTCCAATGTCCAATGACTTACATGTAAATAATTTCAAAATTTTCCACATTATAAATAAGTCTATCATAAATATCTATATTCCTATATCTATGTTTGCATAATTATTTTATTTATTCCATAGAATAAATCCCCAGAGTTTGCAAAGTTACACAATTTATACATTTAAATTGATAGCTATTGTCTATTGCCCTATAGAATGGTTTTATCAATTTACAGTATAAGAATGTTCTATTCTCCACATGTTAATTAACAGTTATTTGATTACCAGAGTCAAGGATATTAAATAAGCAAACATGCTTTTGCACTGTTTTTAATTTTAGGAAAAATACAAGTATCAATATTATACTTACTGATGGAGGATGATGTATCTATACATATTAAATATCAACTTAATGCCATCAAGATAAAATATAAACTTCTCCACTAGACTGTAAGGAGAAGTAAGTTCAGTAGAGTGCAGCAATTTTTGTCTGCTGTGCTCCTGATGACAGGCGGACTCCCAAGAGAAAGGAACTTGGGTTTGCCCCACGTTCAGTGATCAGATCCATCTCCCCTTCAGAATCTGAATGTGTAAAGGGGTAGAAAAAGAGCCAAAATTGCATGAAAAGAGCTCCCTTCACAGGAAAGAACTTCAAGAGTAGGGAAGAAATGTTCCTAATTTACATTCCTAATTGTTTATATATTACTAATGTGTTTCCAGTTGTAGCTTTTCTTTTAATTTTGTTTTTAGTATCTTTAAATCTTTTTTTTTAATGTTTATATTTATTTTTGAGACAGAGAGACAGAGCATGGGCAGAGAGAGAGGGAGACACAGAATCCAAAGCAGGCACCAGGCTCTGAGCTGTCAGCGCAGAGCCCGACACGGGGCTCAAACCCACGAACCATGAGATCATGACCTGAGCCGAAGTCGGATGCTCAACTGACTGAGACACGTAGGCACCCCTTTAGTATTTTGATAGTATAATATTTAAAATATTTATCTACAGTTGACCCTTGAACACCACCACCCACCCCCACACAGTCAAATATTCATGGACAACTTTTGACTCCCCAAAAACAGCTACCGATAGTCTATTGTTGACCGGAAGCCTTACTGATAACATAAACAGTGGATTAGCACACATTTTGTAGGTTATATGTATCACATACTGTATTCTTACAATAGAAGAAAATATTATTAGGAGAGTCATAAGGAAGAGAAAATATATTTACAGTACTACACTGTATTTATTTTAAAAAATCCACATGTAAGTGGACCAGTGCACTTCAAACCTGTGTTGTTTAAGGGTCAACTGCAGTCTAATCTAGGTTCTCAAAGTGTAGTCCCCAGATCAGTACCACTGTCATCTGTGACATTACCAGTGACAGCTCACCTTATATCTATAGACTCAGAAACTCTGGGGGGTGGGCCAGCAATCTGTGCTTCACCCAGTAGTTCAGGTGATCCTGATGCCTCCTCAAGTTTGAGAACTGCTGGTATAATCTAACAGTTTTCCCCCTATAGTTTTTGGTTTTGGAATTATGATTAGAAAGGTTTTCCCCACCTAAGTTTATGGAGAATATCATTTACATTATCTTCTAATTTTTGTTTAACATTTGAACACTTAATACATATAGACTTTCCCACCACAGGAATGTAATCTCCAAGAGGACAAGAATCTACATCTATTTTATTTCTCTCTTTTATCCTAAAACTGTAATGGGTACATGATGGGTTTGTAATATATATTTATAAATTATTGAATTAACTCTCTAATTTTGGTGGAAGATGAGAAAATACATTTATAGCCTGAAGCAATAAATATCAGGAAACTATAGTTAGCCTTTCACTTGTCCTGGGTGGCTTAAAATAGCAATTGGCAATCCTAATTACAATACACTTAATCAATGTGTGCTCAGTGGTCATGTATTAGAGTTGTAATTCTTAGTGGCATTACATTTTTGGCACTGGTTCCTAAAAGAATTTAAAAGCTTGTAGGATGCTGAGTTCTATTAAGAAAAATTACCCAAAACTTGGAAATAAGTGCAGGGATTACTGTTTGCCCTTTCAGTGTCCTGCTGGGTTTTGTTTAGCAGGCACTCACTTCTAGGGATTCTCGGATTCTCTAGGAATGTTCACCTTTTTGATTTGGTATTTATTATTTTTTAGTATACAGGTATTGTATAACTCTGTAAGGGTAGATCTTAACGTGTAGAAAACAGATAGTAAGGTAAATGAATTTTGTCCCAAAGAGATGCAAATGATTTTTGTCCCACAGAAAAGATAACCCCAAAAGTTGTAGCTTTATTGTGCTTTAGGATATAACCAATTTTGTATCTAAATTAGCAACCTTGGGGCACCTGGGTGGCTCAGTCAGTTAAGTGTCCGACTTTGGTTCAGGTCATTTTCTCACAGTTCGTGAGTTTGAGCTCTGCGTCTGGCTCTGTGCTGACAGCTCAGAGCCTGGAGCCTGCTTCAGATTTTGTCTCCCTCTCTCTCTGCCCCTCCCCTGCTCTCTCTTTCTCTCTCTCTTTCTTTCTCTCTCAAAAATAAATAAACATTAAAATAATTTTTAAAAATAAATTAGCAATCTTGTTCAAGCATTCATTCTCTCAGTAAGGTCTGAGGATCTAATGTATAAAAATGTGGCTCTAGTTTATAATGCTGTGTGTATGTATGTATGTATTTTTTAATGTTCATTTATTTTCTTTTTTGAGAGAGAAAGAGACAGAGTGTGAGCAGGGGAGGGGCAGCAATAGAGGGAGACACAGAATCTGAAGCAGGCTCCAGGCCTGAGCTGTCAACATAGAGCCTGACACGAGGCTCAAACACAAAGTGCAAGATCATGACCTGAGCTGAAGTTGGACACCTATAATGCTGTATTTATGACTGAAATTTGTTCCCACCAAAAAATAAATACATCAATAAAAGTAAATATATGAGGTGATGGATCTGTTAATTAACTCAATGGAGGGGAATACTTTCACAATGTGTATGTATATCAAATTATCACGTTGTACATTTTAAATATCTTACAGTTTTGTCAATTATACCTCATTAAAGCAAAAGAGAATAAAATCAAAGACCCTATACCAAAAAACATTTTAAGGAGATGTAATTGTGTATATAAATAAATCAGTGAAGTTGATGAGACTCAAGAGGAAACCCACAGAAAAGCTTTATGTAATTTGGATGCTAGTGATAAAGAAAGAACTATCTCATTTTTTTTTTAATTTTTTTTTCAACGTTTATTTATTTTTGGGACAGAGAGAGACAGAGCATGAACGGGGGAGGGGCAGAGAGAGACGGAGACACAGAATCGGAAACAGGCTCCAAGCCATCAGCCCAGAGCCTGACGTGGGGCTCGAACTCACGGACCGCGAGATCGTGACCTGGCTGAAGTCGGACGCTTAACCGACTGCGCCACCCAGGCGCCCCAGAACTATCTCATTTTTGATGAAAATCCAATGCAGGTATCTTTAATCAGCACTGGCATAGCTCTTATTAGAGGTTACTGGAGACTAATATCATGTTTTCCACTCAAAACATACAAAATTGTTTCTCTTACTGTTTTCCATAAAGAGTTTTAATAGCAGTGGTAATACTAATGGAAACAAAGATTTAATACATATCACGGAGTACAGGTTGATATCAAATTAAACTGAAAAATGCTTATATTCATATATTCAAAAGGTAAAATTTCAAGGCTGAATAAGACCCTAAAGATCGTCAATTCAATTTCTTCAAAGGTGGAAGTGGTTAAGAAACAGCATTGGAATCAAACAGACTTGAATTTAGGTCCCTCTCACCAATCACTAAGGATGTGACCTGGACAGGTTATTTAAGTTTCCCAGGGATAATGCATCCCCTCTGGTATGTTAAAATGTTGTGCAAAAATAAGACATTCAGTCTTGCAGGACTGAATCAGATGATGGAGATAAAACATTAAAAACAATGCCTCATCCTGGGATGCCTGGGCAGCTCAGTCGGTTAAGTGACTTCAGCTCAGGTCATGGTCTCACGGTTCGTGGGTACGAGCCCCACCATGAGCCCCTAGTCTGACAGTCCGGAGCCTGCTCGGGATTCTCTCTCTCTGCCCCTCCCCAACACGTGCATGCTCACACGGGCTTTCTCTCAATAAAACAACTCTAAAACAAACAAACAAAACAAACAAAACACCCAAAGGACATGAGAGGAAGTGGAATAGGACTGCTTCTGCATCCCTCCCCTTTTCCAACAATTTAGTCCTAAAGCCATTAGGGATGAGAGCAAGGTAGGCATCCACAGATGTAGGGCAATAATCTGGTGGAGGGGTGGTCTGGTGACTCTGCATGGGTATAAGATTAGATTACAGAAAAGTTGCAAAGACAGGGGAGAGAGTTCCCAAATGTCCTTCATTCAGTTTCCCCTAATGTTAACATTTTACATCCAACCAGGATGAAGAGGATATCCACTTCAAGGGCGGATTGGCCTGGGACTCCAAGCTGAAGAGAGGCAAGGAAAACATAAGCTCACGGATGGGGATGGGAGCCAAAGTGAAGATTGGTTTCATGCAAGGAAATTGCTCAAATAATTAAATATGTTATGGCTGATGAAAGTCAGTTTCTCACTACCAAAAAAGAAAGTTTACAAAGGTGGAAAAGGAAAAGACTAGGGTGAAACTTTAGTCTTAGATTGGAATTGGTGATATTAGTAAGAAGTCATGGTTTTCAATGTATATGGATGGAAATGTGTGCATATGTGTGTGTATATTCCCTAGCTTTGTCCACAGAGAAAGCTTGAGAGCAGAGACAATGAACACACCTAACATCCAGGACTTAGATTGTAAATACCATTCTCCACTGAATGGAACTAGAACTTCCAGTTTTAGGCATTATTCTGGAGAAAGAACTGAACTGGCAAGCAGAGGTGTATGCACAAGAATATTCACTGTGGGACACCTGGCTGGCTCAGTCTGTAGAGCCTGCAATCTTCATCCAGGGGCTGTAAGTTTGAGTCCCATGTTGGGTGTAGAGGTTACTTAAAAATAAAATCTTTAAAAAAAAAGAATATTCATTGCAATTTTGTTTATAAGTTAAATACTAGAAACAACCCATATATGTAGCTATGTAAGTATGGCACTTACAGACAATGGAATATTTCACAGTCATTTAAAAAGAATGATATGGGGCACCTGGGTGGCTCAGTTTGTTAAGCCTCTGACTCTTGATTTTGGCTCAGGTATTGATCTCACGGTTCATGGGATTGAGCCCCGCAGCAGGCTCTGTGCTGACAGCATGGCGCCTGCTTGGGATTCTCTCTTTCCTTCTCTCTCTGCCCCCTCTCCCAAAAAACCCCAAAAAACTTTAAAAAGAATGATATAAATCTATGTTCACCAATATGGAAGTTTTCCATTATATACTTCTGTAAAGATAAAAAACAGCTTTTATACTATGAATCTTATTTATATAAAATTGCATGTGTACATGTATTTATACACAGAGATAAAGGGAATGATGTTCACCAAAATAATAAAAGTGGTTACTTCTGGATAGGTAAGATTTAGGATTTGATTCACTTTCTTTTTTTAAAATAAACTAGGGGGCACCTGGGTGGCTCAGTTGAGTGTCCAGCTCTGGATTTAGGTTCAGGTCATGATCCCAGGATTTGGGGTTGAGCCACATTGAGATTCTCTCTCTCTCCCCCTCTGCCCCTCTCCTCTGCTTGCACGCATGTGCTCTCTCTCTCTAAAAAACAAAAAGGAGATGTTAACAAAATGCTTTAAAATTTGGAATAAATTAAGATTACAGAAAAGTTGCAAAGACAGTAGAAAATTCCCACATGGCCCTCACCCAATTTTCTCTAATGTTTACGTGTTATATTAACTATGATACATTTGTGAAAATCAAGAAGTTAACACTGGGGTACTACAATTAACTACAGACTTTATTCAGATTCCACTATTTTTTCCACTAATGTGCTTTTCTGTTCCAGGATTGTATCCAGGATTCCACATTGCATTTGGTCATGTCTTCTTAGTCTCTTCTGATCTCTGATAGCCTTTTCTTGCTTTTCATGACCTTGTCAGTTTGAAGAATTCTGCTCAGGTTATTTTGTGAAATGCTCTTCAATTTGGGTTTGTCTGATGTAGTCCCCATGATTACAGAGTTGTGAGTTTTTGGAAGGATACTACAGAGATGAATGTCCTCATCATATCATTTCAGGGGACACGTGATATCAACATGACATCATTGCTGATGTTCACCTTGATCAGTTGGTTAAGGTGGTGTTACTGTTTTTCCCTTTCCACATTCTATTCTTTGGAAGCAAATCACTAAGTTCAGCCCTCACTCAAGAGGAGAGGAATTAAGCTTAACCTCCTAGTGACAGTTATATACATGTATTATATAGAATTCTTCTGTAGAGAGGATTTGTCCCTTCTCCCCTATTCATTCATTCATTCATTCATTCATTCATTCATTCATATCAGCATGAATGCATGCATACTTATTTGATACTTTGGGTTATAATCTAATACTATTTTATTTTGTTGCTCAAACGTTTCCAACTTTGGCCATTGGGAGGTCTTTCAGGTTGGCTCCTCTGGTCTTTTAACTGCCCTCATTCTTTTGTTTGCTTTTTACCCACTTCCTTTCTATATTTGGGGGGGTACTGTGAACTTTCTACCTTAGTATTATCTTCATTAGAAAAGTATCGATTATTTTCACTTAAAATTGGGGAAAAAAGATATGACCCCTACTTTGGTATTCTACCAATGAACTTCTGCTTGTTTTTCAAGTGCTCGGTAAAGCAAATAAGAGAGCAAAGAACAATTTCTTGCAGAAATTGCACTGCAGTGGATGTTTGTAGATGTAACTGAAATGATAGAAAATGGAATGAACTTTTATAGTTTTCAAGTGTTTGGGTGTCAGGTTCATTTAAAAAAAAATCCAGGACAGAGGTTTCCATTCAGTCATTCAGCCACACTAATTGCACACCTGTGGCAGGCACTGGAAAGACAACAATGAAAAAGGGGAGAGGGGGCATGAGTTAAGAGGCCAAATTTTGGGAGGGAGGTAACAGTAAGTATGCTTTTGAGTAAGAAACTCTTCTGTACCATATCATTAGCCTAGGGTAGTGTTAGACCTTGAGGACAGAGATAAAACAATACTTATACACTTGAGAAGTGGTGGACGTTGTGGTCAAGGGGACAGGCCAAAAGACGTAATGTCCATTCAAGGTGTGGAAATGCTCTGGGAGGAGGCTGTAATATTCGCAACAGCAAACCCTTATTATGAACCAGGTATTATTTTTTTTAACTTTTTTAAAAATTTATTTTTGAGAGAGACAGAGTGCGAGCGGGGGAGGGGCAGAGAGAGAGGGAGACACAGCATCCGAAGCAGGCTCCAGGCTCCCAGCTGTCAGCACAGAGCCAGACGCGGGGCTCGAACCCACGAACCCTGAGATCATGACCTGAGCCGAAGTTGGACGCTTAACGAGGGAGCCACCTAGGCGCCCCTGAACCAGGTGTTCTTATAAACCTTACTGCTATTCTATGAAGTAGCTGCTGTCATTGCCAGAGTGCAGAACCGAAGCAGAGTTTACATAACGTCCCCGAGCCTACGCACAGGGAAGGAGCTGACACAGGAACCAGCTCTGGGTATCCATAAATCAGGCGACATTTGAAAGAGAAAGCGCCTAACTGAATATACAAACTGGTTCTATCACCACTTTCCTCGCATTTTTTCCTTCTTGTTAGGTATGTGTCTTTCAAAAGCGTATTATTTCTCCACACTTCAGCACCAAGGCCCTTCAAACCCCAGAGTAATAGTAACTTCTCAGAAATGGAAGGGAAGTGTACAAGTGATTGCCGACGACGCGCGCGGCTGATCCACGGAGGCGGCCACTGGTTGAAGTAGCGCTTACCGCCCCCCCCCCCCCCCCAACTCCGCGGCCTGCAACGGGACACCTCTGGCAACCCCAGTCCTCGCCGGCGCAGCCACTATGTCTAATTCTGACTTCCGAATTCCGGAAAGGACCGCTTCCGGCGGTACCGGAAGTTCCGCGGGGACCGTTTCGGGAACGGACGTGGGACTGCAGTCCCTGTCCGCAAGGTGATCTCCGCCTTACCTCAGAATCCGGATACCCCGGACCTAACGTAGCAGCAAAGTGAGTGGGGTTCCTTGGCCGGGTCGTCCCGAGGGGGCGTGTATTGTTTGCCCTGAAGTGTCAGTGGCACCGATCGTAAACACGGAGCAATCGGAAGCCTTTCCGAGTTGCATTTAATCCCTGCGTGATCCCAGCTGAGGTTTAGCGAAAGCATTATTTGCCCAGAAGCGGCCGGCTGCCCCCCTCTTCCCGCGCGGCCCTCCTGCCCTGGGCCCAAGGCTTTCTGGGCCCGTTTCGAGGCGAAGCCACCCCAGAGCCGTCATTCTTATACAATGACTTCTTTTTACCTTTCAGATAAGTTCCAAGGCTGACAGGTCTTACATTCAGACGTTTCCACCAACGCACCAACATCTTTTTTCAGATTCCATGACGAGATCCTAGCTGCGAAAGAACACCGAATTGGGAGTCAGACAGCCTGGGTTCTAGGCCTGACTGTCATTAATTGGTGGTATGACATTGGAGAAATCTTTCTGACCTCTCTGGACTCCCCGTTTTCCTTTTCTATAAAATGAGGAGCGTGGAATAAGTAGTAAGTGAGGTAACTTCCAGTTTCCACACCTGGATTATTGCCACCAGTGTGTTTTCTAATTCCTGCCTCAGTTAGCTTTCTGTACTTTGGTTAATCTCCATGTAGGGCCTTTCTTCCCATTCCATCAATCCATGCCCATGTTTAGACTCATTTTAAAAATGTTTCCTAAAGGAATCCCTTTACTTCTTAGTCCAGGGACTCGTACCTAAATAAAAATTTTTTTAAGTTTTTTTTTTTTTTTTAACGTTTATTTATTTTTTGAGACAGAGAGAGACAGAGCATGAACGGGGGAGGGGCAGAGAGAGAGGGAGACACAGAATCGGAAACAGGCTCCAGGCTCCGAGCCATCAGCCCAGAGCCCGACGTGGGGCTCGAACTCACGGACCGTGAGATCGTGACCTGAGCCGAAGTCGGACGCTTAACCGACTGAGCCACCCAGGGGCCCCTAAATAAAAATTTTTAAATGTGCCATTCTTGAGGTGTTTAATGTGCCTGAGAATCATTATATTGGAACAGTAAACTCTGAATGACAGGACTCTGGCTTATTAAACTTTGAATCAACATCCTCATACACAATGTCTGAAAGATGGTACTCAGGAAATGTTTGCTGAGGAGAATATGTACACCTCACATTATTTTAGTTGCTCCTTTCCTCAAAAACTGTAAAGCAAAGCTGTAGAAATGCAGTCCTGAGAGCAGAAGGAATAGAAAATTCGAGGAGAAAAGTAATTATACTTTTGTTAGTTCTGAACTACACTGAGTTCTGTTGCAGTTTTCTCTCAAGTAAGTCTTCTGTCATTCCAAGAATGATATTCAAAAGGCATTATTCAATAGATATGTATGAAGTGTACTCTTCCCACTCTAAAGCATCTTCTTTTTGGGAGGGGGTGGTAGGAAGAGGGGAAAATGGTGAGGGTTGAAAGAAGACAATTTCAAGTAGAGCATATGCAAAGGTTCAAAAATGAGATGGCAAGCCATTGAAGATTACGGGGGGGAGGGCGTCAAAATAACGAAAGCTTGGAGATAGGAGTGAGGTGCTATAAGGGTGTAAGCGATGAAATGAGAGGTTAGCAGAGGGCAGGTAAATAATCCTTAATAACATGTGTTGAAGTGGCACGTGAAATGGGATAATGGCCTGCCACTGGAGGATGTTCAGCAAAAAGAGCTGATGAGTTCAAATTTGCATTTTAGAAAAATCACTCTCGTGATTTTGTTAGTTGATGTTTCAAGAATGAAAAAATCCCTTTGTAAGTTTTATTTCAGTTCTATCATAGTAGAGACATTACCAATAATGATGGTTAACATCTAAAGAGTAGTTATTCTACCTGATTAGAATTCCATCTGATTAGACTGTGAATTTTTTCAGGGCAGAAACCCAGCTTTACTCATGTAACTCTAGCACAATGCTTTTCATGTAGTAGATATCCAATTAATACCTGCTAACTTGATTTTAATATTACCCAATATTATTTTAAAACTTTTTCCAGGGGAAACATGAACCAGAAGATACTGAAATTGGAGAACTTGATACGATTTCACACTGTCTTTAGGCAGCTGCACGGCCTGTGTCAAAGAAGAATGTTAGCACAGTGGAGTCCTGTGTTTTCATCTGCTTACCCAGTGGGGATAGCTCAGCTCTGCATCCGACCCTGGCAAATAGACCCATTCGTTGGCGCGGCTCTATCTCAATATAGGCTTCTAGTAACAAAGAAGGTAGTTACAGATTTTAGTTACTGTATTACTTGGTCTGAGGTGAAAGTTCCTATAGCTCTGAGTAGAAATTCATTTTGAGTGTTTTGTCTTTATTCCTTAATGCTACACTTGAGGCAGTACATCTTTGTGAAGAAAGGAAGTTTTATTTTGTTGTTCAGTAATGTGGATGAATTTGATTACCTGGAAATCAGTGTATGATAGTGAATTAAGGATGTAGGATTTTAGATTTTAGTCTAAGGTTTAACTACTTATGGGAGTGTTACTTGGTAGAAATAGGAGCTGTGATTGTGGTAGATATTCCAGAATAAATCTACATTGTCACTTAAAGTTTTTTTCTTTCTTCTGTTGCATTCTGAATTTTTAATAGGAAGAAAGAGCACAGAAATCTCCATTGTCCTCACCAAAATTCAAAAAGGAAGTGGAGGTATGGATTGGAATGACTGTTGAGGAACTGGCCAGAGCAATGGAAAAAGACATAGGTGGGTCAGATACTTTTATAAGGAAAAATATGGGAACATGGGATACCTGGTATCTTATTTTCATTGAGACTAAGGCATTCAAAGATGAAAATTAGACTGATGGTTTAAAAAGATATCAAATCATTCTACTAGTTTTCACTTTAGGTCACAAACTCTAATTAGTTTCTTCTGTCTTTGCCAAAAATGGTGGAAAAGATTTTATCTGGAGTAACCCTTCTTTCTCAGAAATTCTGTAGGCTTTTAAGTTTCTTTATTTATTTTGAGAAGTGAGAGCATGAGCGAGGGAGGGTGGAAAGAAAGAGGGGAGAGAGAGAATCCCAAGCAGACTCCATGCTGTCAGCACTATGCAGGGCTCAATGTCGCAGACTGTCCGATCATGACCTGAGCCAGGATCAAGAGTTGGTCACTTAACCAACTGTGCCAACAAGGTACCCCAGACTATTTTAATGGGTTAATTAAAAAATAATTTTTTTTTATGTTTTTATTTTTGAGACCGAGAAAAAGCACGAGCTGGGGAGGGGTGGAGAGAGAGGGAGACAGGATCTGAAGGAGGCTCTGCACTGACAGCACAGAGCCTGATGGTAGAGCTTGAACTCAGCTAAGAGATCATTACCTGAGCCAAAGTTGGACCCTTAGCCAACTGAGCCACCCGGGTGCCCCGAGTTTTGTTTTGTTTTTTTTTTCTTCTGAGAGACAAAGAGCACTCCGGAGAAGGGCAAAGGCAGAGGGAGGAAGAGAGGGAGAATCTTAAGCAGGCTCCACGCTCAACACAGACCGAATCCAAAGAATATTTTTGGTCTGAAGTACTCTATTTATACTTACTATCCTTTTGTTGTTCTATAATTTTCTGATTTTCTTTTTGTTTTTTTTTTTTTTGTTTGTTTATTTTTGAGAGAGAGTGAGAGAAAGCGTGTGTGCATGCATGAGCCGGGGAGGAGCAGAGAGAGGGACGCAGAATCTGAAGTGGGCTCCAGGCCCTGAGCTGTCAGCACAGAACCCAATGCAGGGTTCAAACCCTGAACTGTGAGACCATGACCTGAGATCGTGACCTGAGCGGAAGTCAGACACTTAACCAACTGAGCCACCCAGGCGCCCTTGATTTTCTTTTTTCATTCATTGTGACAATATCTGTAGTGCCAGCAGAAAAATATTTGTAGTAGTAAATTTTTTTTAAAGCTTAGTTTATTTATTTTGAGAGAGAGAGTGCGAACGCAGGAGAGAGTGAGAGAGTGAGGAAGAGAGAGAATTTCACTGACAGTACAGAGCCTGGACCCAGTGCACAAAGTCATGAACCATGAGATCATGACCTGAGCCAAGACCAGGAGTCGGGTGCTTAACTCTTAACTGACTGACCCACCCAGGCACCCTATAGTAATAACTTTTAATAATACTGTTTTTGTTTATAAATGTATAGCATCGTCATTTTTTAAATTCCTTCATTGCACTCTTGGTGCATTTATTACCGATTTAAGATTATTGGAGCAAAATTTGAGTTTTTATTATAAGCTGACAATAAAATTCAGTAAATAAGAAATAGCCTATTATTGTAGCGAAATAAAGTGACAAGTGAAGCAGACTCTTGGCAAAAAGAAAAACAATTAATAATAAGAACTCATATTACTGAGCTGTTACCATGTACCAATACTTTATGTATCTTAACTCGTGTAATTCTCATAATGCACAAGAGTTAGGTATAATTATTATCCCTATTTGTAGGTTGAGAAACTGAGGCATGGAGAGGATGAATAATTGCCACAGTTAGTATATGGTAGAGTAGGATTTGAACTCAGGGAGTATGGCTACAGAGGTCATGCTTTTATTCACAGACCAAATTATCTCTCAAGAATTGTTATTTTGTAAATTAGAGCAGAGCTCTAGGGCAGAGCTAGAACTGTAATATGTTTCCAGCCTGAAAGTGCCACCACTCTTTGTATATGTGCATCCTCACAAAGAATAGAAAATTGGCCCAGTCTTGCATTTTTATAACTTTGCAGTTGGATTATATAATCATTTTATTAGAAAACTTTAAGAGAACAAATAGATATGACTGTATCATTGACATTTTTTCCAAGGAAAACTATATTGGTAGGATTTTATACATAATATTGATAATATACTTGATTTTTAAAACTTTTATTGTTGGCAGTTTTCATACATATATGAAAGCTGTAAGAATGGAATGTAAGTATAATGTATGCAGAAGCCAGTGACAATTATTAATATATCATTTATTCCATAAATATTTCTGTATTTATCACTAAAAGATGAGAATTCTTTTTTTTTAACATTCCCCCCCCCACACTCCCATAACTATAATAATTCCTCTGTGTTACCAAGTAAATAGTATAATTGAAATATGAATTTAATCACAGATCAGTGTTCTAGACCCAAAACTGATATGCCATGATTTAAATAAAAGCTCTCTATTTGAAGCTTATTTAATATTATATTTACTTCTCATTTGAATTAAAGATGGTGAATATTTTTAACTACTAAATTAGCAATGTGAGTATATATTTTTTTCCTTTATGTCAATTAAAATAACTTCGGATGTAATATCTGTGGTTGAAATGCTTTGGGTACTTTTCTCTTTGTAAATATTTAAGTCTTAGATAAAGATAAAATAATATGTTAATGCTAAATGCATTTAATATAAAGGGAAAGAGATTATCTCTGTATAAGCTACCTTTCAAAAGTTTAGGATATCAGGGGTGCCTGGATGGCTCAGTCAGTTAAGCATCTGACTCTTAATTTTGGCTCAGGTCATGATCTCACGGGTCCTGAGATCGAACCCCGCATAGGGCTCTGTGCTGATAGTGCAGAGCCTGCTTGGAATTCTCCCTTTCCCTCTCTCTTACTCTCCCCTGCTCGTGTGCATGCCCACTCACTTGCTTGCGCTCTCTCAAAATAAATAAATAACATTTAAAAAAAAAGTTTAGGATATCATATTGGAAAAGTATTTACTGGATTATTAGGGATTTTAGCATTGTTAGAATTGTATTCATTATAATGTGTATGTTTAGAATTTTATTGTTCTATGAGAGCATATCCATATAGAAAATTTGCATTGTATCATTTTTTTTTTTAAGTTTTATTTATTTAAGTAATCTCTACACCCTGTGTGGGGCTTGAACTCATGACCTTGAGATCAAGAGTAGCATGCTTTTCTAACTGAGCCAGCCAGGTGCCCCTGTATCATTCTTTTAAAATATATTTTCTTGGGAAAGGATGTTGTGGGATTATATATAGGAAAAGATTTCTTGGCGTTATTACAGAATAGGATCAGTGATAAGTGGAGCTGGCTTGCACCAACTTTTGAGTTGCTAATTTATAAGGAAGTATGTGAGCTTCCATTAAAAATCATAAACATAAACAAAGGTAACATAAATCATAAACAAAGGTAATAAATACTCCTTAAACCCCTTCACTCTTGGGGCACCTGGGTGGCTTAGTTGGTTAAGCATATGACTCTTGATTTTGACTCAGGTCATGATCTCATGGTTTATGAGATAGAGCCCCATGTAGGGCTCTGTGCTGACAGCTTGGAGCCTGCTTGGGATTCTCCCTCTCCCTCTCTCCCTCTCTCCCTCTCTCCCTCTCCCTCTCTCCCTCTCTCCCTCTCCCCCCCTTTCCCCCCCTCTCCCTCTCCCTCTCTCTCTCCCTCTCCCTTCCTCTCTCTCTCCCTCTCTCCCTCCTTCTCTACCCTTCCCCACCCTCAAAATACATAAGTAAACTAAAAAAAAAAAAAAAACCTTTTTATTTTACTGCATTTTTCTATGTGTTTTTGAGGTGATTTATGCCTATGTACCTATATGGTGGAAATTCTATATAATGGTATGCTACTGTGCATCTCTTTACATCTCTGTGTTCAGTGATTTCATGTTGATAGCTGAAATCAACCATCTGGGAGTATTTGCACTGTGGAAATTGGGAAATGCTATAATAATCAGGGTGTTTTTTTTTTTTTTTTGGTTTTGGAGAGTCTTCTGAGTAAACATTTACCTGCACACTACTGCATAGGATATTCTTTTAGTATAATGTTCTGTTTATTTGAGGATGCCTTTCTTTCATATGTGTCTCTCAGAATACATATTTAAAATTTTTTTCAGTGTTTGTTTTTGAGAGAGACAGATAGACAGACAGACATGAGCGGGGGAGGGGCAGAGAGAGAGGGAGACACAGAATCTGAAGTAGGCTCCAGGCTCTGAGCTGTCAGCACAGAACCCAATGCGGGTCTGGAACTCATGAGCCATGAGATCATGACTTGAGCTGAAGTCAGAGGCTTAAATGACTGAGCCACCCAGGCGGCCCTCAAAATATATATTTAAAGGGTGATTGAACATCTGGAAACATAAAACTTATTTTATTGACCGATACATTCATTTATCATCCACAAGGAAGTATGACTGAAATGAAAACAAAGTACATTATGTAAAATAGAATACCAAGTAAATATTTTTCTTACATTTCAAGACTTTTTGGAGACCATAAATAGATTACATAAGTAAATTAATTAATTATATGTGTGTGTATATACGGAGATTGTGTGTGTGTGTGTGTGTGTGTGTGTGTGTGTGTGTGTACATACAGTTGATCCTCGTTATTTGAGGATTTTGTATTGGAAGATTCTCTAAAATGTATTTGTAGCCCCAAAATCAGTATTCACACTGCTTTTGCAGTCATTCCTGGACATGTGTGGAGCAGTGAAAAATTTGAGTTACCCAATTACACATTCCTACCTGAGGTTCAACAAGGCAACATTCTGCCTTCTTGCTTTAGCTCTCATGCTGCAAACAAGTGTCATTTTGTGGCTTATTCAGTGCCACATTTTTACATTTTTATGCTTTTTGTTGATTTTGCTGATTAAAATGGCTCCTAAGCATAGTGGTGAAGTGTTACTAACTGCAAGAAGGCTGTAGTGTGCTTTACAGAGAAAATGCATGTGTTAGATAAGCTTTGTTCATGTGCTGTTTTTAGTGCTTTTGGCTGGGCGTTCAGTATTAATGAATCAACAGAATACATTAAATAAGGTGTCTTAAAACAGAAACACATAAAACTAGGTATGTATTGATTGCTAATGAAGATGTGACCAGGAGCTGAAGGAACCTACTAACCTTATATTTTTCCTTGGAATGATGGTTTAGTAGTTGCTAATTCAGTATTCATGGCAAGTTTATAGAACAGAACTGCTGCAAATAATGAATATCAACTATATATACATACACATTTGTATAGACATGACATATGTAACTACAAGTTTTCAAAGAACTCAATATTAAATGTATACAATATGCCTAATAATGTTTTGTTGGTGGCTCAGATCATTCATAAGGTACATATTCACATATTTATGAATATGTAGAAATGTTAATATAAATGAATCATATTTTAAAGATTATTTTCTTTTCAGCTTATTTGTGGTTTGTTAACAGAGGAACAGCTTACATAGTTAATTCCTCTCATTGAGTATACTGTTTATATTGAGATTTATTAATAGAGGTCACTTTCGTGAACATATTTCATGATCCTAAAAGGTTTTTCTGTCCCACCCAGATTGTGTATATGAAGCTTTAATGAACACTGCTTTTGACATAGATTCACTCGAAGCACACTCACATTTAGATGAAGTCTGGATCAAAGAAGTGGTAAAGAAGGCGGGGATGAAGTTAAAATGGAGCAAATTAAAACAGGACAAAGTCAGAGAAAATAAAGATGCTGTAAGAAGGTAAAACTTAACCATGTATATTGCGGAAAGAAGACCACTTAGTTTTACTTACACTTTATAATGGAAAGATTTGCTTTAAAATTTTTTTTGCAATTAAAGTGACATGGGAATATAGATTAAACTTTTCTTCGAAGTGTTTAAAACATCAGAGTGTTTAAATATATTCAGGTTATCAAACTCTAAGGGTTGTTTTTCTTAGTTTGTTGAGTGTATATATTGACCCTGAATTTAAAAATTTTATTCAGTTCTGCTTGTTGTTTTGAAAATGCCAACTGTGCATGGGCAGTCATTACATGTCTTGTCATAGGTTATTATATGTGTGGAAGGGGAAGATAGTTATATCTAATCAAAGCTGAATGTTGGATTGTATTGTTAGTGGTAGTTCACAGAGATGACTGCAAACCAATTCATTGGCTATAAAGATATTTAAGAAATGAAACTCCTTTGCTGTTAATTGTAGGCCTCAGGCAGATCCAGCTTTATTAACCCCAAGGTCCCCAGTTGTTACTGTAATGGGCCATGTTGATCATGGGAAAACGACGTTACTCGACAAACTGCGAAAAACTCAAGTGGCAGCAATGGAAGCTGGAGGCATCACTCAGCACATTGGTGCCTTTCTTGGTATGACCCAAATTACCTTACAGTGTGCTTGGGAATCCCACGTACTGTTTTCTTAAACCAAGTGTCCTAACGTGAGATACACAAATTAAAAGTAAAAGGAAAGTCTAAAGCTTAAGGCTGTTGGTCTGATGAAATATCGAGCAGCTGGTTAATAAAGCTTATTTTGTACATTCTATAAGAAGAAAATTATATTTTTATTCTGGCAATTCTTAGTTTGGCTTAATGAACTTAAAATTGTTCAATGCCTGGTTACAATAATGTTCATAATAATAATTAGATAGCAGCTACCATTACTGAGCAACTAGCATGTGCCCAGCACTGTGGTGTGTGGTGTGGTGAGCCCCTTATTTATATGCTTTATTTTTATCTTCACAACATCACGAAGTACGTATTAATACCCCTGTTTTACAGATAAGGAGGCTGAGGCTTGGATAGGTTATTTGTTTGAGATATACAGCTAATAAATGGCAAAGCTAGGATTTACATCCAAGGCAGGGTTTGGGCTGGGTTTGGGCTCAAATCCTGAGCTACTCTGTACTAAATTGCCTTTTGCTTAAGGCAATTGTGTAGCTAATGAAAGGGAAACTTCCTATGTAACTATCAGTCTGTTCTCTCCCCAGAATAGATACCAGTTGGTACATTTATGAAAATATGTTCTAAAACTATAAAAAGTTTTACTTTGAAATTATAACATGAAAATACTAAATGTTTCACTGCTTTGTTATCATTTTTCAGTGTGAAATAATGATTTGTATTGTTCCCAATTAAAATTAATGGGAGGAATAAATTATTTTAAGGAATTATTGATTCTATTTGATAATTTCACATATATTCCTTTGTATTAAGAAAGCGCACATTTGAGTCCTTAGTATTTTTGGATTTCTGTTTCCACAGTGTCTCTGCCTTCTGGGGAAAGGATCACCTTTCTTGATACTCCAGGACATGCTGCTTTCTCAGCAATGAGGGCCAGAGGTGCTCAGGTCACTGACATTGTCATATTGGTCGTAGCTGCAGATGATGGAGTGATGAAACAAACTGTAGAATCTATTAAGCATGCCAAAGATGCTCAAGGTACTGTGTGGCTGATTATGTGTATCAGGAAAGCAGTTGCTTTTTTTTTTTTTTTTTTTTTAAAGATCTACAAAAAGTCACTATTCTGGTGCCCTGTACATGTAGCTCATTTAATCTACCTGGCAATTCCAGGATTATTATGCCTGTTTACAGATACAGCTCAAAGATGATTGAATTGTTTTCCCACAGATGTAACTACTAAAAAGAGTGTAGCAGGAGTCAGCTGGGGACCTGTGACCATAAATACAGTCCTTCTAATACTGTTTACTTAGTTGGCATGGTGTGAAAATGTAATAACCACGGATGACTTTTTAAAAACTTTTTTGTTATGGAAATGTTAAATAATTATAAAGGTAAGAGTAGAATAATAAACTACATACCCATCACCTGTTAACATTAGGAGTTGCAAAATGGTTATATTCTAATTCTGTTATTCCTTGTTCATTTATTATCTTGAATTCTTCTCTAAAGAGAAACTTTTTCTTCGTATGCTTTACATAAATTCTTAGAGGTATAAAATTGAAACTTTTTAAAATCACTTCTCCATTTAGAAACTGTGGTAATAGCTACTACCCCCCCACACACATACTTTGTTCATTCATTCTTATTCTGATATTACCCTACACTCACTGAGAAAACACTGTTATCTTGAGAAAATGTACCTTGATGGAGTGCCTCATATTCCCTTAGGTTTGTTGGCAAGAGAAAAAAAAGTTTGAGAATCACTGTCTACGCCAGTTCTTAACAGCATGAAAACTAAGAACCGAGAATGGCAGGAACTGCCTCCAGTTACAGTTAATTTTCAACGTGTCCACATTTGAAATCTGCTCTTTTAGCTTCCAGTGTTACTCTCCTTTCTTTTTAATTCTTCAAAACTGCCTTTGTGGAATGGACTATGTTCTTAATGAACATAGGGAATATTACAACAAAAAGAAGAGGGTGATAAATTTGCCAGGGATCCATAGCAAAGCAGTTGGTTGAGATAGGATAAATTTCTTACATCATGCTTTCTATTCCTGTTCTCTTGTCCCTTAAGTTCCATCTCATCCATATGGAATGTACTTTTTCATAATAGTAGGTTGTGGATAACTTTTTTGTTTCTGTTTTCAATTTTTCTTCCTTTGATACCTGAGAAAATTGTAGCACAGTTGGTGAAACCCAACCAGAGAATGATCTCCTAGCATTTTATGTGATTTGTCTAATGATCAAGACAAGTAGATTATAAGATTATTTGGTTCATTTGTTCAGTAAACATTTATTGAGAATCTACTATATGTCAGTCACTAAAGTATATATTAATAAAGAATTGCGGTAAATCCTGAAAGAAAATTTACAACAGTGCTACTTCGTTTCAGCCCAGGGTAAGATGTTGGCTTTCAATGAGTTAATAGCTCCTCAAAAGAAGAGGCAAATGATCTAGTGGTGTTAGAATTGAATTAGAATCTTTTCTGGACTTTTTAATTTTCTTTCTGCAGACAGATTATCTTCAGTGTAATTGCTGATCTTGCTTTCAGGCTTACAGATAGGCCTTTTTCTACCCAAATTCTGTTTTTGTTTGTTTGTTTGTTTTCATCTTAGGTATCTATTCTTATTTCAGAATCTGCTTATAATTACAATTTGACATCTCGCATCCAGAATCCTCCTTTATGTGCAGAAAGATGAGGGGGTCTAAAGCAGGTCTTTTAGGTCTTTCTTGTAGTTTAGTACATCTACTCAGTAAAGAGAAAGCTAGAAAAGGTTGGTGTCTTTCACTGTGAATACCTGGAATTGAAGGTATCCTCATTTGCATTCTTTTTAACTCTTCAGTTCCTATCGTCCTTGCTATAAACAAATGTGACAAAACTGAGGCTGATCCTGAAAAAGTGAAAAAAGAACTGCTAGCTCATGATGTAGTGTGTGAGGATTATGGAGGTGACGTTCAAGCAGTGCACATCTCTGCACTCACGGTAAGTGCAGGCACCTCAGAGATGATGTGTTAGGTTGGGACTGCTGTTCATAATGCACATAGGGGACTATACCTAAAGAACATCTGGACATATATAATTTCTGTTGTTTAAAAACCCTTTGTGTACTAGGCAAGGCTAGCATCATTATCTTGGTTTGGCAGATTAGGAATTCGACTTTCTGGGGTGCCCGGGTGGCTCAGTCAGTTAATTGTCCGACATTGGCTTAGGTCGTGATCTCACGGTTCATGAGTTCAAGCCTTCTGTCGGGCTGTATGCTGATAGTCCAGAGCCTGCTTCAGAACCTCTCTCTCCCTCTCTTTCTGTCCCCTACCTCAAAAATAAATAAACATTAAAAGAAAGAAAAAAAGAAATTAGGCTTTCTGAGGTCAGTCACCAGTCTAGGGTTATACAACAGAACAGTCAGGGATCAAGTCCAGACCTAATGTTTTTCTTTTTTTTTTTTTAATTTTTTTATGTTTCGTTTTTTATATTTTTGAGAGAGAGAGAGAGCGAGCAGGGGAGGGGCAGAGTGACGAAGACAGAATCTGAAACAGGCTCCAGGCTCTGAGCTGTCAGCGCAGAGCCCAATGCTGGTTTGAACTCACGAGCAGTGAGATCCTGACTGGAGCCAAAGTGAGATGCCCAACTGACTGAGCCACCCCAGGTGCCTCCTAATGCTTATTCTAAGTATAAGAATACATGGTGGATGTTGTAGGCATAGCGTAATAGTAAGCTGCTGAAGACTATTTTAAGCAGAAATGAAATCCAATTTGTAATAAAAAGTGCTTGATTTTATACTGAAAAATTACAGACTAGGTTTTAGGGCATTTAAGAGATATTTAAACATAAAAATTTCACTAATACAAAGATAAAACATTTGGGTTCAGTTTGTTATTGATTGATTCAATGTTTCCATGAATTAAATTGCCATAAGTTTTGTTATTTATGATGAATTCCAGTTTCTTTTTTTTTTTTAATGTTTATTTATTTTGAGAGAAAGAATGTGAGTGGGAGAGGGACAGAGAGAGGGAGACAGAATCCTAAGCAGGCTCCGTGCTGTCAGTGCAGAGCCTGAAGTGAGACTAGATCCCAGGAACTGTGAGATCATGACCTTAGCAGAAATGAAGAGTTGGATGCTTAAAGCCAACTGAGCCACCCAGGTGCCTCTCCATTTTCCTTTAAATGACCAATTATTCTTTTCTGATTGAAAAACACCAAGGAAGCTGAGTACCTGCTTTGTGACAGCATTTTGCAGTTCTCTTTTCCTGTACAGGTTGCTGCTAGGTAACAATTTCCTTTTTTGTCCATTCTTATCATGTTCCATGGTTCATATATAATCTACAATACTTTTTTTTCCAGATCACTTACTGAGGGGATGGTACTGTATTTGGCCACCTTCCTCTAATTAAGTCTCATTTTATCTTTAATTTTCCTAAATTTGTTACTTCTAGGATGCTTAGCAATCATGCCTTCATTGATATTGAAGCCAGGCCTCTTTTTCTCTGAAACTCTGAAATGCCACCTTGCTTTATTATGTTTCCACTATACCTCAATTGCTGTTGCACTCTGAAAGCCAGATGGCAAGATTAAAACATTTGACGACACAGCCACCTTTTCTGCCCAGATACCTTGAGATGAGTAGGTAAATGTAAAGCTGCTTATGCATGGCAGAGATGATTTCTGGGGAATGGAGGGAATTGGGAGGGTGTGGCAGGAAGAAAGATGAGGCCTTTTTTTCCAAGTAGAGATAGAGGACTATTTCATGCAAAGAAACACCCCAGCTCTACTTTTCAGAGTAGCATTTTGTAACTTTAAATCAATACTGGGAATATTTGGATGGGTAAGGAAAGTATTGTTTTGTATTGTTTACAAACAACTTGTCTCCGTTGTTTTATACTCTGACAACTGAGCAGCCTCTTAACTGACAGAGAGTGGAAAAATCCCTTGCCCATCAGTTTGAGTTCCATCGTCAGTTAATCAGCTGTGTGATCTTGGAGCCCTAGAATGCCTAGTAACCATAGATCATTAAAGGTGAAAGAATCATCTAATCAAGCTTCCTCATTTCCAGTTGAGAAAAGGCGATCCAGGGAGGTGAACTGATTCTTCAAGGTTACACAGCTGGGTAATTACAGAGTGTATCTTAGACACTGGGTCTAGTTTGTACTTTTTTTCCTTATTAATAAGAGTAAGTAATGTTTGATTTACTTATTTTACAGCATTCTTGAGTGGATCGAATGAAATAATAGATGTGAAAGCTTATTCAGTTGGCTAGAACTTCAAATGTCAAGTAGCATTGTAAAGAAAGCGAAAGGAAGAGAACGCAATGGTAGAGACAGATGGAGGAGAATGCATGAAGCATGTATTTATGAAGGGGTATTAATAAGCACCACTAGTGGGCCTCCTTTTAAGAAAATCACCATTCTTAGGGTGGCTGGATGACTCAGTTGGTTGAGCATCACACTTTGGCTCAGGTCATCATCTCATGGCTCATGAGTTCGAGCCCCGCGTCAGGCTCTGTGCTGACAGCTTAGAGCCTGGAACCTGCTTCAGATTCTGTCTCCTCCCACTCGTGCTTTGTCTCTCTCTCTTCTCTCTCCCTCTCTAAAAAATAAATAAACATTAAAAGAAAAGAAAAGAAAATCGCCATTCTTTCTTGAAAGATACGTCCCTGGATCAGGTTTTCTTGCTTTTCCTTCCTTTGTTTTTTCCTCCCTCCCTCCCCACTTCCTCCTTTCCTGGCCTCCTTCCTTCTTTCTGATTGGGTGATTCATGCGTTTAATGCTTAAAGAGAAAAGTATGATATAACTGTTTAGGATTATTTCGCTTTCTGACACTGGTATTTACATTTACAGATAATATTTTATTTATGTATCTTAACACCCCTTTTTGTTATTAAAGGGCGATAATCTGATGGCTTTGGCAGAGGCAACAATTGCTCTGGCAGAAATGTTAGAACTGAAGGCAGACCTCAATGGTCCAGTAGAAGGAACAGTAATAGAATCTTTCACGGACAAAGGAAGAGGGTAGGACTGTTAAAATGCTTGCTTTTTAATAATTTGTTTCATTGTTTTTGTGGCTTGATTATGTAACAATGCATTATTTTATTGCATATTATTGTTAGACATGGACAATATTTTCAAAGCATTTGTTTTGAAAAGCATTTTATTGCATTAGCACATGGAACATAAAAATTTAGTTATCAGGGGCTCCTGGGTGGCTCAGTCAGTTAAGCGTTCTACTTCGCCTCAGGTCATGATCTCACAGTTCGCGAGTTGGAGCCCCACATAGGGCTCTGTGCTGACAGCTCAGAGCCTGGAGCCTTCTTCATATTCTGTGTCTCCCTCTCTCTCTCTGCACACCCCCCCCACCCTTGCACACTTTCTCTCTCAACAATAAATAAACATTAAAAAATTTGTTTTAAATGCAGTTACCAGTAGCCATAGCAACTATCTATATATCTCCTAGTCACATTTAATGGTGTAAGTAGTTCAGTTTGTTTGGATATTTTTCTCCACTGACTTAACTGAATTGATAAATAAAGCCTCATAGACTAACAAATTGGAATGAAATAGCAAATGTTGCCCTCAGGGTTTCTAAATTCTTTATGTCCTTACCCATTAATATTCTATCCAGGAAGGTCTTTGGGTTTTTCTTCTCTTTAATTTTTCTCCCTATCAGCAAGAGGTTTGCACTTCTTAACAAATTAGTTACGGAAAGAGGATTAGCATTCTGTCAGAACACTCAGCTAACTGCATCCTCCACTGCCATAAGCTGATAAAAATGTGTTTTGTTTTCCTTTTTTTTTAAAGCGTGATAAAAGAAGCATAACATTAAATTTACCGTCTTAACCATGTTTAAGTTCAGTAATATTAAGTATTTTCACATTGTTGTACAACAGATCTCTAGAACTTTTTAATCTTGTAAAACAAACTCTGGGGCATCTGGGTGGCTTGGTCAGTTAAACATCTGACTTTGGCTCACGTCATAATCTCACAATTTAGGTTCAAGTCCCACACGAGGTGAGCTTGTGCATATATTTCAGGTGAGCTCGTGCCCTGCTTCGGGTGAGCTTGTACTCCGCTTTGGGTGAGTCCTGCTTCACTCTCTTCTCTCTCTCTGTCTCTCTCTCTCTCTCTGTCTCTCTCCCCTTGTGGGATTCTCTCTCCCTCTCCCTCTCTCTGCCCCTCACTCACTTGCACCCTCTCTCAAAAAACCAAAAAAAACCAAAAAAACCCCCCAAACCCCAAACAACAACAACAACCAAAAAAACCCCACTGAAACTCTATACCCACGAAACCCTAATTTCCCCTCCTCCCAACCCCCAACCCTTGGCAAGTATCTTTAGATTTTCTGTTTCTATGATTTTGACTACTTTAGGTACTTCATATGACTAGAATAATACAGTATTTGTCCCTTTTGACTGGCTTATTTCATTTAACATAATGTCCTCATGGTAGGTTCATTCATGTTGGAGCATGTGACAGGGCTTTCTTTTTTAAGGTTGCATAATATTCCATTGTATGTATACACTGAATTTTCTTTATTACTCAGTTGATGGACATTTGGTTTGCTTCTACCTTTTGGCAATTATGTAGAAATGTTTTTATAGTATGAAAAACTGCTTGAGAAGTAGTGGGGTTAACCCTGTGTGTACATAGTATATATATTTTAGTCTCGTAAAGATATCTTTGCTCTACTTAAGAAAGTGCTTACTTCCTGATTATGGCATTATGAATATATATGTTTATTTTCATTTTAGGCCTGTTACTACAGCTATAACTCAAAGAGGAACTTTGAGGAGAGGCTCCATTCTGGTTGCTGGAAAGAGTTGGGCAAAAGTACGCTTAATGTTTGATGAGAATGGAAGAACAATCCATGAGGCCTGTCCCAGCATGCCAGTGGGAATTGTAGGCTGGAGAGACCTCCCTTCTGCAGGAGATGAAATCCTTGAAGTAGAATCTGAGGTATATCTAGCTTAATTCCTATATACATGATACAGTGATTTTATTTATTTATTTATTTATTTATTTATTTATTTATTTATTATTTTAATAATTTAGTGTCAAGTTAACTGACATACAGGGTATACAGTATAGTCTTGCCTTCAGGTGTAGATTCCCATGATTTATCCCTTACATACAATACCCAGTGCTTATCCCAACAAGTGCCCTCCTCAATGCCCATCACCCATTTTCCCTGCACCCCCAACCCCCCGCCCCCATCAACCCTCAGTTTGTTCTCTGTATTTAAGAGTCTCTTATGGTTTGCTTCCCTCTTGTTTGTAATTTTTTTCCTTCCCTTTCCCTGTGGTATTCTGTTAAGTTTCTCAAATTCTGTATATGAGTGAAGACATACGTAGCATGATACCCTCTAGTTCCATCCACATTGTTGTAAATGGCAAGATTTCATTATTTTTCCTCACCAAGTAGTATTCCATTGTTATATACTATATCTTCTTTATCCATTCATCAGTTGATGGACATTTGGGCACTTTCCATAATTTGGCTATTGTTGATAGTGCTGCTATAAACATTGGGGTACATGTGCCCCTGTGAATCAGCACTCCTGTATCCTTTGGATAAATTCCTAGTAGTACTATTGCTGAGTTGTAGGGTAATTCCATTTTTAATTTTTTGAAGAATCTCCACACTGTTTTCCACAGTGGGGCACCAGTTTGCATTCCCACCAACAGTACAAGAGGGTTCCCCTTTCTCCACATCCTCACTAACATCTGTTGTTTCCTGAGTTAATTTTAGCCACTCTGATTGGTGTGAGGTGGTATCTCAGTGTGGTTATGATTTGTATTTTCCTGATGATGAGTGATATTGAGCATCTTTTCATGTGTCTGTTTGTCATCTGGATGTCTTCTTTGGAAAAGTATCTATTCATGTCTTCTGCCTATTTCTTCACTGGATTATTTGTTTTTCGGGTGTTGAGTTTGGTAATTTCTTTATAGATTTTGGATACTAACCCTTTATCTGATATGTCATTTACAAATATCTTCTCCCTTTCTGTCAGTTCCTTTTTAGTTTTGTTGATTGTTTCCTTTGCAGTGCAGAAGGTTTTTCATCTGGGTGAGGTCCCAATAGTTCATTTTTGCTTTTATTTCCCTTGCCTTTGGAGACATGTTAAGTAAGAAGTTGCTGTGGCCGAGGTCAAAGAGGTTGCTGCCTTTTTTCTCCTGTGGGATTTTGATGGTTTCCTGTCTCACATTTAGGCCTGTCATCCATTTTGAATTTATTTTTATGTATGATGTAAGAAAGTGGTTCAGTTTCATTCTTCTGCATGTTGCTGTCCAGTTCTCCCGGCACCAGTTGCTAAAGAGACTCTTTTTTCCATTGGATACTCTTTCCTGCTTTCTCGAAGATTAGTTGGCCAATTCTGGGTTCTTTATTCTATTGCATTGGTCTATGTGTCTGTTTTTGTGACAATACCGTACTGTCTTGATGATAACAGCTTTGTAGTACAGGCTAAAGTCTGGGATTGTGATGGCTCCAGCTTTGGTTTTCTTTTTCGACATTACTTTGGCTATTTGGGATCTTTTGTGGTTCCATACAAATTTTAGGATTGTTTGTTCTAGCTCTGAGAAGAATGCTGGTGCTATTTTGATTGGGATTGCATTGAATGTGTAGATTGCTTTGGGTAGTATCGACATTTTAGCAATATTTGTTCTTCCAATCCATGAGCATGGAATATTTTTCCATTTCTTTTTGTCTTCTTCAATTTCTTTCATAAGCTTTCTATAGCTTTCAGTGTACAGATCTTTTATCTCTTTGGTTAGGTTTATTCCTAAATATTTTATGGTTCTTAGTGCAGTTGTAAATGGGATCGATTCCTTGATATCTCTTTCTGTTGCTTTGTTATTGATGTATACAAATGCACTGGTTTCTGTACATTCATTTTATATCCTGTGACTTTGCCGAACTCATGTTTCAGTTCTAGCAGTTTTTTGGTGGAGTCTTTCGGGTTTTCCATGTAGAGTATCATGTCATCTGTGGAAAGTGAAAGTTTGACTTCTTCTTTGTCAATTTGGATGCCTTTTATTTCATTTTGTTGTCTGATTGCTGACCCTAAGACTTCCAAGATTATGTTAAATAGCAGTGGTGAGGGTGGACATCCCTGTCGTGTTCCTGATCTCAGGGGAAAAGCTATCAGTTTTTCCCCACTGAGGATGACATTAGCTGTGGGCCTTTCATATACGGCTTTTATGATGTTAAAGTACGTTCCTTCTATCCCAACTTACTTGAGAGTTTTTATTAAGAAAGTATGCTGTATTTTGTCAAATGCTTTTTCTGCATCTGTTGACAGGGTCATGTGGTTCTTATCCTTTCTTCTGTTAATGTGATGAATCACATTGATTTGTGAGTATTGAACCAGGCATGTAGCCCAGGAATGAATCTCACTTGATCATGGTGAATAATTCTTTTAATATACTGTTGAATTCGATTTGCTAGTATCTTGTTGAGAATTTTTGCATCTGTGTTCTTCAGGGAAATTGGCCTGTAATTCTCCTTTTTAGTGGGGTCTTTGTCTGGTTTGGGAATCAAGGTAATGCTGGCTTCATAGAATGAGTCCAGAAGCTTTCCTTTCATTTCTATTTTTTGGAACAGCATGAGCAGAATAGGTATTAACTCTGTTTTAAATGTCTGGTAGAATTCCCCTTGGAAGCCATCTAGACCAGGACTCTTACTTGTTGGGAGGTTTTTGATAACCAATTCAATTTCTTCACTGGTTATGGGTCTGTTCAAATTTTCTGTTTCTTCCCATTTGAGTTTTGGGAGTGTGTGGGTATCTAGGAATTTGTCCATTTCTTCCAGATTGTCCAGTTTGTTGGCATATAACTTTTCATAGTATTCACTAATAATTGTTTGTATTTCTGTGGTGTTGGTTGTGATCTCTCCTCTTTCATTTGTGGATTTTATTTATTTGGGTCCTCTCTCTTTTCTTTTGAGAAGTCTGGCTAGGAGTTTATCAATTTTGTTTGTTCTTTCAAAACAGCTCTTAGATTCATTGATCTGTTCTACTGTTTTGTTTTTTTTTTAATTCTATATTGTTTATTTCTGCTCTAATCCTTATCATTTCTCTTCTGCTTGGGTTTTCTTTGCACTCTGTTTCTAGTTCCTTTAGGTGTGAGGTTAGATTCTGTATTTGGGATTTTTCTTGCTTGTTGAGATGGGCCTGGATTGTGATGTATTTTCCTCTGAGGACTGCCTTTGTTGCATCCCAAATGGTTTGGACTGTTGTGTTTTCATTTTCATTTGTTTCCATATATATTTTAATTTCTTCTTTAAATTTCCTGATTGACCCATTAATTCTTTAGTAGTATGTTCTTTAACCACCATATGTTTGGAGGCTTTCCAAATTTTTTCTTGTGGTTGATTTCAAGTTTCTTAGCGTTGTGGTCTGAAAATATATATGGTATGATCTCCATCCTTTTATATTTGTTGAAGGCTGTTTTGTGACCCAGTATGTAATCTCTTTGGGAGAATGTTCCATGTGTACTTGAGAAGAATGTACTGCTTTTGGATGAAAAGTTCTGAATATATCTGTCAAAGTCCATCTGGTCCAGTGTATCATTCAAAGCCATTGTTTGCTTATTGATTTTCTGCCTAGATTATCTGTCCATTGTTGTAAGTGGAGTATTATAGTCACCTGCAATTACAGTATTATTACCAATAAGCTTGCTTATGTTTGTGATGAACTGATTTATTTATTTGGGCATTTCAAGTTAGGGGCATAAACATTTATAATCATTAGCTCTTCTTGATGGATACACCCCTTAATTTTGATATAATGCCCTTCTTCATCTCTTCTTACAGTCTTTGTTTTAAAATCTAGTTTGTATGGGGGGCACCTGGGTGGCTCAGTCAGTTAAGCGTCTGACTTCAATTCAGGTCACGATCTCACGGTCTGTGAGTTCGAGCCCCACATCAGGCTCTGTGCCAACAGCTCAGAGCCTGGAGCCTACTTCAGATTCTGTGTCTCCCTCTCTCTCTGCCCCTGTCCCACTCACACTCTGTCTCTCTCTCTCTCAAAAATAAAATTAAAACATTAAAAAAAATTTTTTTTAATAAATAAAATCTAGTTTGTGTGATGTTAGTATGGCTACTCAGACTTTCTTTTGACATCCGATAGTGTGATAGATGGTTCTCCATCCCCTCACTTTGAATCTGAATGTGTCCTCAGGTCTAAAATGAGTCTCTTGTAGGCAGCATATAGATGGATCTTCTTTTTTTATCCATTGTGTCTTTAGACACAATGATACCTTGTGTCTTTTGATTGGGGCATTTAGTCCATTTACATTCAGAGTTATTGTTGGAAGATATGGATTTAGTGTCATTGTGTTATCTGTAGGTTTCATGCTTGTGGTGTTGTCTTTGGTCTTTTGTAGTCTTTGCTGCTTTCCACTCACAGGGTAACCCTAGGATTTCTTGCAGGGCTGGTTTAGTGGTCATGAACTCCTTCAGTTTTTGTTTGTCTGGGAAACCCTGTATCTCTCCTTCTACTTTGAATGACAGCCTTGCTGGATAAAGGATTCTTAGCTGCATATTTTTCCTATTCAGCACATTGAATATTTCTTGCCACTCCCTTCTGGCCTGCCATGTTTCAGTGGGCAGGTCTGCTATGACCCTTATGTGTCTTCCCTTGTAGGTTAAGTAAGACCTGTTTGTCCCTAGCTGCTTTCAGAATTCTCTCTTTTTTTTTGTATCTTGCCAGTTTCACTGTGATATATCATGGGATACAGTGATTTTAAATATTCTCTGATTTTCTACCAAATAAGTATATTTGTGTTAACAAATAAGTATAGACTATAAAGGCTTATGAGAGGGCCAGTGGTGCCATTTTATAATTTGGCTATGGAATTTTTAAAAATTTGAGGTAATATTTAAAAATTAAATCATCTGGGGCGCCTGAGTGGCGCAGTCGGTTAAGCGTCCGACTTCAGCCAGGTCATGATCTCGCGGTCCGGGAGTTCGAGCCCCGCGTCAGGCTCTGGGCTGATGGCTCAGAGCCTGGAGCCTGTTTCTGATTCTGTGTCTCCCTCTCTCTCTGCCCCTCGCCCGTTCATGCTCTGTCTCTCTCTATCCCAAAAATAAATAAACGTTGAAAAAAAAATTAAAAAAAAAATTTAAATCATCTGTGTATACAAAGACCCTAGATTAAAGTTTTATAAGTTTATCAAAATTTATAAAATTAGTGGTTTCATATATGAGTTAGACCAAGCTAAGTTGGGGAAAAACATCAAGCTTTTTTAATCCATAAGATGCTGGTTTCTCTTTAGTTAAATAATGCCTGTTTTTTCCCCTATAAAGCATAGGGCACGTGAAGTTGTTGACTGGCGGAAGTATGAGCAAGAACAGGAGAAAAACAAAGAGAATCTGAAAATAATAGAAGAAAAGCGAAAGGAACACCAAGAAGCACATCGGAAAGCCCGTGAGAAATATGGCACTTTGCATTGGAAGGAGAGATCATTTCTAAAGTACCAAGAAAAAAAAGAACAAAAACCCTTAAGGACAAAAGAGAAAGAAGAAAAGGATTCAAATGTACTTCCTATAATTATTAAAGGTGACTTTGGAAAGATTTTACTTCATTACTCATTTTTGTATTATAAATATGTATATTTCTTCATTCTCACAATTAATTTGGGCCATTAAATTTAAGCTAAAATTATTTTGGTATTTTGGGGGAGATTTATTTTATTGATGTGTAATTGACATATAACATTATGTTAGTTTCAGGTATATAGCAGTGATTTGATATTTGTATATATTGCAAAATGACCACCACAGTAAGTCTAATCACCATACACAGTCACAAAACTTTTTTTTCTTGTGATAAGAACTTTTAAGATCTAGTCTTTTAGCAACTTTCAAATGTATAATATAGTATTATTAACTATAGTCACTGTACTGTACATTACATCCCCATGACTTATTTATGACTGGAAGGTTGTACCTTTTGCCCTCCTTTTTGCCCATGTCTCACTGGGGGAGAGGTGTTTTTTTTTGTTTTTTTTTTTTTTTTTTTTTAATGTTTATTTCTTTTTTAGAGAGAGAACACGAGCAGGGGAGGGGCAGAGAGGGGGATAGAGGATCCCAAGTGGGCTCCGTGCTGACAGCAGAAAGCCTGATATGGGGCTTGAACTCATGAACTCTGGATGACTCACTGGGAGAGATTTTAATAAACATTTTTCTTGATGTTTTGTTGTAAATGTACTTTTGGTTCTAAATACTTAAGTTAAATAGATGTTTATAATGCTAAACCTAAATAAAAGTGGTAAATACCATTCCTATTATGACTTTAAATAGATTTTTGTCATTTTGTGTCTGTTAATGTCTAACTCTTAACACCAGTAATTTCAAACTTTTTTAGGTGATGTTGATGGTTCTGTTGAGGCCATTGTGAACATTATGGATACCTATGATGCTTCACATGAGTGTGAACTTGAATTAGTACATTTTGGTGTGGGTGATGTCAGTGAAAATGATGTTAACCTTGCTGAAACATTTCATGGTAAGATTTCTTTTTCCTGTTTGTTTAACTGTGTTCCCTAGAACACACTGTGAACCATTACCTTCAGTCTTTTGTAGCTTGGCTAATCAACTTACCCTTTACCCTTATCAGCATCACCCTTCCTGCTCTAGTGGAGTCCCAGCCTTTGAGCTCAGTGGGATGCGCAGTATTGCAGCCATAACTTCACTCATTGTTTTCACACTACAACCTTGGGGAACTCTTTCAAGTCCCAGAAGGTTTTTTGATTTTACTTACTTACTTATTTATTTATAAATAAAGATACTGCCTTTCCCATTTCCCCACCCAATCCAAGGTTGGTTCTCTGTATCTTTTATTTAGACTTTTGAATGCTCCTGACACTGTAATCAGCCTGTTCAGTATTTTACTTCATCTTTTACTTTTGTCTACCTGTTTTTTGTCTATTGATAATTATATAAATCTTTCTTAGATTAAAAGCTGTGTTTAGCGTTAGTATATGCACTATTGAAGCAAACAGTTTTTAGCTTTAATTAAATGCCTAGAAGGTAGGGGGACTGGACTATTAGTTGAACTTACGATATACAAAAAGGTGACTCATGACTCACTTTAAGTCTAACACCTAGCAAGGCACCAACATTTTATTAATTAATGAATCACTTAGGAAGGAGGTACTTAGTGACTGTACTTATTTAGAATTAGATGTTACTTCTACTAAATAGTAATGCTGGTTATGGTTAATTCATTTTTAATTTTTATTTATTTTTAATTAAAAAAATTTTTTTTAATGTTTTTATCCATTTTTGAGAGAGAGAAAGAGACAAAGCATGAGCAGGGGAGGGGCAGAGAGAGGGAGACACAGAATCTGAAGCAGGCTCCAGGCTCTGAGCTATCAGCACAGAGCCTAATGTGCGGCTCCAACTTGTGACCTGAGTTGAAGTCGGACGCTTAACCGACTGAGCCACCCAGGTGCCCCAGTACTGGCTAATTCAAAGTATTTTCTAGGCATTGACCAGCCTAGCACTATACTATATAATGCAGGTACGTGTTAAATGATTTCTTAATGATAAAACTTTCAAGGTGGTTGTGTTTTTCTCTTGATTAACTTGTTTGCTTTCATTTTTATCACTTGTTTAAGGCCAGGAGTGTTTTGCTTTTTATTCCCTGTAAGGTATTTGCTGTTAAATATATTATTTGTTCTTTGGCAGAATAGTCAACTCCATAGAATTTCTTTCATTTCTTAAATAACTCTTAAACTTTACCAATTTAGTAACTATTTTGGAGCATCTTTTGGCCAGCTGAATATCTAAGAATAAACCACAAAAAGTTGTAGACAATAAGTTTATAATTTAGTAATACAATTGTTATTAAAATAATGTAAAAATATTTCAGCCCTATTCAATTTTTGTTTTCTTATTTCTCTGGTATAAAAATCAAAGTTTTGTTTAGCATACTGCCTTGCACAGTATGGGTACTTTTGTCTCTTAAATTAATGGGTTTAAAAATTATAAAGAAGTTTTCCTTGTTAAACAAGCTACAATAGTATTTGTAAAATCCTTTGGTTAATTTGAAAATTTACTAGTTTTCATGAGAAAAAATTACAGAATTTTTCATCACCCCTTTTAATTTACATAGAAGGAAATAAAACTTTTTTGTTAATGTTTATTCTTGAGAGAGAAAGCATGAACAGGGGAGGGGCAGAGAGAGAGGGACACAGAATCTGAAGCAGGCTTCAAGCTCCAAACTGTCAGCAGAGAGCCCAACATGGGGCTTGAACCCATGAACTGTGAGATCATGACCTGAGCTGAAGTTGGACGCTTAACTGACTGAGCCACCCAGGCACCCCTAAAACCTTTTTGTTTTTAAGTGTATTTTGAGAGAGAGCATGCAAGTGAGCAAGGGAGGGGCAGAGAGAGAGAGAGGGAGAGAGAGAATCCCAAGCAGGTTCTATGGTGTTAGCACAGAGCCAGACACGGGGCTCAATCCCACAAACCAAGAGATCATGACCTAAGCTGCAACCAAGAGTCCGACGCTTAGCTTAACTTACTGAGCCACTCAGGCTGCCCGAAATAAAACTATTTAGATTTGAGTTTCTGCTTGAAAGAAAAGTCCTTAATACAATATTTGTGCTACTTTATTGATTCTATTTCTGCTTCCCAGGTGTTATATATGGCTTCAATGTGAATGCAGGCAATGTTATCCAGAAGTCTGCTACAAAAAAAGGAGTAAAAATTAAACTTCACAAAATCATTTACCGCCTAATTGAAGATTTGCAGGAAGAACTGAGCAGCAGATTGCCTTGCATTGTGGAAGAGCATCCAATTGGTGAGTGTTCACTGAATATTAAACATTCGTATCTTAGGTGCTGTGAAGAACACTTGAAAGCAAAGTTTAGGGGAATTATAGTTCACTGTTGAAATACCTTCACTGTTCCAATAAATGGCCTGTGTCCTAGAAAAAATGATATATTCAATGTAACTTCCTATGTATTATAAACCTGCCCTCTGCAGCCTATGCTTTGGCCCTGAGGATACAAAGGCAAGTTAGGCAGTAAGAACTTGCCCTAAGGTTTAGACATCAACTAATTATAACACAAATTAGACTGGGATGGGATGCATGAAGATTATATACAGTGTTCTGGAAGGAGCCACTGATTTTGTCCTGGAGTTGGCTGAGAAGTCCACCATGAGAATAGTTAATTTTACATTTAAATATCACATATTTAGAAATATTCTTTCTAGCATATCCCTTGGCCAGATGGAAGCCTAAATTTATTTGAGATGGACTGAATCGTTTTATCTGTTCTTATGGTCCAGAGATTTTTTAGGCTTTTGTGATCTGCTAAACATGACCATACAGAGATTTGTATGTTCTTGTGCTAAGGCACAATTTGGAAAACTTTTGAGTCATACAAGGGTTTCCATCAGCCAAATAACACTAACCCCAGTAAATCGGTATATTATAGTGTGTGATACCACGTCATTATTGGAATTTAATTTTCAGTGAACAAAATTAAGCTTTAAACTGAGTCACAGAATCAGTATTTAAGTGAATATAAATTATCAATGGGGAGATTAAAATTAGGTGATGACAGATGTTCTCTTCAAGAATAATATATTGAGGGACAGGTGAAAACTAGGTTTTCATAAAGCAGACAGTAAACTGTTATCTTCTAGTGCATTTTCAGCTAAAAAAGTGAATTTCTTTTTCCCTTGTTCATTTTTTTAGGCAAGCAGGTTCTTTTCCAGGAAAACCCAAGGATTTTCATGTTTATGTTTCTATGAGCAGTCAGAAAAATAAAGTTGGTAGAGTCAGAGAAAAACAGGATTTCAGTACATGAGTTTGTATTTTTCTCACACCTTTAATTCTTGCTCTGCAGAATATGTGAAATTATGTATTTCTCAGAATCTTTTGTTTTGTGTGCATCTAATGTTCTCTTCTTTCTAAAGGTGAGGCTTGTATACTAGCTACCTTCTCTGTAACAGAAGGGAAGAAAAAAGTTCCTGTGGCTGGCTGCAGAGTCCAAAAGGGTCAGTTAGAAAAACAGAAAAAATTTAAATTAATCCGTAATGGACATGTTATTTGGAAGGGTAAGCAAGATCACAATCTGTTTCTATAATATTAAATCCAGTCACCCAAACCTACTGATTCCATGTAACCACCTAAAATCTCACTCCCATATCCTGGTTCAGGCTGTTACCTTTTGTTAACTCAAACCTAGTCTGCAGGTGACAGGCTCCCTCCCTTACTAGTCCTGATGTCTCTTCCAGGATTTTTAGTCCTGCCTGGTAATCTATATAAACTGTAACAAGCCTGATAAATCAGTAATCTAGTTTCCTAAGCTTCTGAAAATTGGCCGCAAATTACCCTTCCAGCTGTCTCCTACCCCTGATCTACAGCATTGTACTTGGTTTACCTTGACCTTTTGCCTGCAATGTCTTTTATCCTGGATTATCTCATTCTTTAAATCTTGAGTACAATGCCATCCTCTGCAAAGTTAGTCTAACCTTTGAGATTTAGTTCTTTCCCTATAAGCCACATCTTGCTTACAGCAAACCATTTTTCTTTGGTTTCCCTAGTATTTAGTTCCATCATTTAACATGATAGGACTGTAAAATTTAGGACTTTCAGGGTAATTTTCCTTTTAACACCAGACTGTATAGCACTTAGCAGGTATAATTTGTTGAGTATACCTACCTTGTTTTTTTGTTTTTATATTTTAAGGCTCATTAACCTCATTGAAACACCATAAAGATGACATTTCAGTCATCAAAACTGGAATGGACTGTGGTCTCAGTTTGGATGAAGAAAAGGTAGAATTTAAAGTGGGAGATGAAATTGTTTGTTATGAAGAAAAAGAAGTTCCAGCTAAGACTTCTTGGAATCCAGGATTTTAAAATTACATTAAAAATGTAAACAATTAATGGGGTGCCTGGCTGGCTCAGTGGGTAGAGTTTGTGACTCTTGATCTCAGGGTCTGAAGTTTGAACCCTATGTTGGGTGCAGAGATTATTTTAAAAAATAAATTTAAAAACAAGTATCTTGCTTTATTATAGAACGACTAGTTATGCTTTAGTGAAGGGAAGAATTCACTTCTGGCCAAAAAATACCCAAGTAGCTATACCAGGTGTTAACATGGATAACTTGTCAAAATGCTACAGAGATAGGAAACGTTATTTAAGGATGCCTCCAAGTAGAAATCCTGTTAAGAATGGTATGACATGGTAAAAGGGAATTGTTCATTATCAGTGCCATTGAGTGTAGTAAGTCCGTTGCATGTTTTCGTTGAGTGGTATCAAAACAAGCAAAACTCCCTCAATTTAGCTTATGGGCAAAATATAGTGCCAAATATTGCTTAAAACTTTCTCAACATTAACAGTACTAGTGAACAAACAGTTTAAAGTTCTAAGATTTCACATTCAACATTCAATAAGAATGTTCCCATGTACTGTACACTGCAAATATACCAGCCAAACCACCCAGGGACTCAGGATAACTTAGCCTTTATATTTCTTATATATGAAACAAATATGTTGTAGTCTCTTTTTAAGGCAAGGTGTAACACCCATTCATACCAGAGTTTCTCAAGTCGGCGGGGGTGGGGGGAACGGACAGCCTCCACTCTACCATCCCAGGATCATTTGGCAGTGTTTGGATACACTTGGTGGAAACGGTGTGCTACCGGCATCAGGTGGGTAGAAAGAGGCCTAGGATGCACAACCCCCACAACAAAAATTTATCTGGTCCAAATGTTAACAGTGCCGATGTTAAAAATTAACAGAAATACAAACTGGCTTGTATCTAGACAGTTGATATTAAATACAACCTAATTCTGCCAAAGTATATGTAGTTTATCAAAGAAAATGGTGTGATCTTCAATTTGATACTTAAAAACCACTCTTTAAGTGACTAAAGAATTTCAACAATTCAATGTTAGTTCATGTCTTTTATTAACCCATATACAGTTACTTGTCTTCGGGTTTGTTGAAGCAGTAGGTCAGACAACATTTGCCACAATAATGTCTGTCAAAGTGGCTAGCCATAAAAACTCCAGCACCACATTCATCTGAAGGGCACTCCCGACGAAGGCGACTGATTTTGCCATTCTCATCCACCTAAAAAGTACAAACCTGCTGTTAAGGTAATTTTACAATGTATTCTGATGTCTAAGTTAAGGGACTCAAAATATTCAACCTCATTAAAGTTCACACACTCAGTACAGTTCAGTCTTCCAAGTGGTGGACAGATCTAAGACCTAAACCCAGATCTGACTTCAAAATCAGAACTTTAATTTGGAACAAGCAGCTTAAAGTGAAGCCCATCATATGAAGCTTGTTCAAACACCAAACAGGAACAAAGCTTTTAAAGAGTTTGATACCACAAAACAGATGAACATGGTGGGGGTGGGGGTGGGGGGGGGAAGGGAAGCAAACCGTAACTATAGCGAACCAAAAGGATTGATGGAGGGACACGGGTGGGAGATGGGCTAAATGGGTGATGGGCATTAAGGAGGGTACTTGTTTATGATCAACACTGGGTGTTATATGTAAGTGATGAATCACTAAATCCTATTCCTGAAACCAATATTACAAGTTAATTAATTAGAATTTAAATAAAACTTAAAAGAGTTTGAAACCAGAGGTGCAAACAAAATTTATTAATCTACAGATAGAAACTTATTCTAACTTGGCTCACCTTATAGTATTTCAGGACGGCCAATTTAACCTTCTTTCTCTTATGCTTATTCTTCTTGGGAGTCGTGTAAGACTTCTTCTTCCTTTTCTTAGCACCACCACGAAGTCTCAACACAAGATGAAGAGTGGACTCCTATTAATGAAAGAGTATGAAACAGGCTTTAAAATGAGTAATGTTCACATTCCATTAAGAAAGGGCAACTAGCATCATGCATCTTCTAACTGGATGGCTAAGAAGCACACAATACCAGAGAACAGGAAGTTGTGGAGGGAATATTAACTACTTGTTTATAGGGAGATCAAAGAACACATTGTATCACACCAGGAATGCAATCCACAAAATCCAGAATGTGAGAAACTATAACAGTGCTTGTGAAATGTTAATGCAGGGGTCACTAAGAACCTACTGCTAATCTAATGCTGTTCGCCCCCACTTTTGTGTGGTCAAAACTTACAAAATAAGATTTATATTTAAAGGACTGCTCTGTCCTCCAAACAGACCTTTTGAATGTTGTAGTCAGACAAAGTACGTCCATCTTCCAGTTGCTTGCCAGCAAAGATCAATCTCTGCTGATCAGGAGGAATTCCTAATAAAACAGTCAGTCACATCAGAAGAAGCATATCTGCTTAAGATTTATAAATAATCCTTAATCAAATAAAGGGTACTAATAGCAGTCACTATAAGCTAGGCATGGTTTTAAATGGTTGTAGAAGTTAACTCATTTAATCCTAATGACCATACGTGTTAATAGTAGTATCTTCATTTTACAGCTAAAGAAATGCATGTAGAGAATTAAATAGCTCGCCCAAATTCACACATGTGAAGTGCACCCCTTTTTGGCTCCATGCTCATAATATTATTCAAAAGCATTTGACTTTGTCATTTCGACCTCTTTCCATCCCACCCACAGCAGGTATGTCTAGTAAGTAGACCGGCGCCAGTACAGGTTAATTTCTCTGAAGTGGACAGTATTACTTGCCTTCCTTATCCTGAATCTTGGCCTTCACATTTTCTATTGTATCTGAAGGTTCGACCTAGGAATTTTAAAATGGAAATATATTGATAATATTAAGAAACTAAAATAAATGCCCAATTTAATTTTTTTAATGTTTATTTTTAGAAAAGAGAGCGCGATCGAGCGGGGGAGGGGCAGAGAGCTAGAGGGAGACACTGAGTCCAAAGCAGGCTGCAGGCAAAGCAGTCAGCAAAGAGCCCCATGCCGGAAGCTTAAGCGACTGAACCACCCAGACCACTTACCCAGTTCAACTTTAAAGTTACCCCCAAACCAAGCTGGTGGAGGGCGGAAGCCTACCCAACAGAGCTGACCACTTATCCAGGGTGCAAGCAAGCCCTGCCAGGTCCGTTGCTGGCGTGCACACTTCCTGAGCCCAGGGCAGGCGGGCGGCGGCGGCTGGGCCACACGTGTTCGCCCCCACCCGTGGGAGCGCCTCCTTCCCCCTCCGCAGGAGCCCGACTTTGACTACCTGGCCAGAACCACTGGAGAGGGAAGTGCCCACTCTTCAGTTATCTAAAGTCAGCCCTAGGCCCCTACTCAGCAAAGCCTCAACTCAGAGCCAGTCTTCTGAACCCAGACTTCTAAACATTCTGCTACAGAAAGCGGCACGCATCCCTAACTCCACTTCAGGCCCACATTCAGGCCTTGACTTCCTCACGCCACATGGCCATACCTCAAGAGTGATAGTCTTCCCCGTAAGGGTCTTCACGAAAATCTGCATCTTGGCGGCGGTTCCACCTGAGGTTGAGCCAAAAAAAAAAAAAAAAAAAAAAAAAAAAAAAAAGAAAAAAGAGAGAACTCAGACCTGGGGAAACAGAAGAGAGCGCCCGGTAGGCCGCTGGGCGGAGAGAGGCCCAGGAGCACACACTCACCGCAGATGGCGGATCGGAAAGGAAAGCTACGCGCCGGCCCACGGGGTTTCCCGGCGCCCCCGCCAGAGGTCCCACCTCGTAGGTGGCCACACCAAATGCCGTACTGCTGTCACGGCGACTGTCTAACAACATGCCAGACTAGGGCGCGAACCTCATTTCTCCTCTCTACCATGAACTTATTTCTCACTTTAACCCTCAGAATGCTGTCGAAATAGTAGATTTAAACAAATAACAATGGCTTTAAAAGGCTTTTGCCATACAAGCCACCAGGCTAGTAGGGTCTTAAAAAGGGGGTGGGGTTGAGGGGGCCTCATTGAGGAAAGGGGAGGAAAAGGAAGTGTCTTCTGGGAATTGTAGTTTTTTAGTTTGGACTACTTGTCCCAAGATGCAGCTCCACACCCCCGGTTCCCTAGTTACTGTCTCCAAGCGCTGGAGTCAGTGTTTGGAGAAAGGGATTAAGGTGAGAAGGGAGCAAGGCCCAGGGGGAGTAATGGTTTCGGGGAAGGTGGAAACGGGTCGGAAATGACTAGGAGGAAAGGTTAAGAGTCGGGAGAAGAAGGGATCGGGGAACGAAGGTACCGTTCACTTACATACAGAGCTGGTGAGGGGCGGAGGATAAGCAACCAGCCATCAGATGATTTGGCCTCCAGGAGAAGGGAATTCCTGTGGCCAGCTCCAGGCAGACCGAAAGATAGGTAGTATCTTAAAACCCTTGGGTTTATCTTTTTCTGTCCTGTAGCCCTTCCTCGTCTTCAATCCCCAATTCTGTCCTAGTTTGAGTAAGGTTCTGGGCATTGTGTAGGTGTAGGACTCCTAAGTGAGAAACAGTTTAACATGTTGAAAATCTCAGGAGTTTTCAACTTTTCAAATGAAGTCATGTGGGAAAGAACCTGCAGAATGATTATTTAGTTGTAGAATTTCCAGGTGGGGACATTTCGTTTGTGAAGGTACCAAGAGGAAGATTTTGGAGTATGTGTAGGGTTCTCTCCTAGTTCCGCGGACCAATGAGAAGCAAGTTACACCTTCCTCTGGCCTTTCTTCACTGTGCGAACCACGGAATCCTTTGTTAATGTACCTTCCCTAATGCCTTCTCTTTTTATCTTTCCATGCCTGTCTGCATCTCCATCCTCAACCTCAAATTCAGGCCGTCCTTATTATTCTCCTGGAAAAGTTAATCGAACTTTTTTCTTTTTTTTATTTTTTAATGGTTATTTATTTTTGAGAGAGAGCGAGAGAGAGCGTGCATGAGTGGAGGAGGGGCAGAGAGAGAGGGAGACACAAAGTCTGAAGCAGGTTCCAGGCTCTGAGCTGAGCTGTCAGCACAGAGCCCAAGTTGGGGCTCACACCCACGAACCATGAGATAATGACCTGAGCTGAAGTCGGACACCCAACTGACTGAGCCACCCAGGTGCCCCGAGTCAATCTAACTTCTAACCTACCTTCAGTCTTTCTCCTTTTCTAACCGACCCTCACTTTTGCCTCCAAAACATTCTAAAAAGTAAAGGTAATTATGTCATATTCTACTTCACCTTCAAGGATAAAATCCAAATTCTTCAATATGATATTCAGACTCTGCCTTCCTTATAGCCTAATCTATCACACCCATTACATACTTTACGCTTTAATGACTGAGCTAATTGAGGTACCTAACTTATGCTTTCTCATGCTTTGGCACTTCTAAAAAATCCATTTCTTTTTCTTAGAACATTCTTCGTCTCATATTCTGCCAGCTAGTCCCCATCTTTACAACAAAAGACCTTCAAAGAGTTTTCTATGCTCATTGTCTCCAGTTTTCCCCTTCCATTAAATGAATCTACTATCAAGCTTCTGTCTCTACCAAGCAATGGAATAGCTCTTGTGGTCACTAATCACCCCCATGTTGCTAAATTCACTGGTCATTTAATCTTATTTGATCAAATCAACATTTGACACAGTTGATTACTCCCTCCCTCTTTGAAATGTTTTTCCCCCTGACTTCCAGGATACGTCTCTCACTTCTCCTTCCCTTGACAGTCTTTTCCAGGCTTTTTTGTTGCTTCCTCTTGATCTACCAGACCTCTAAACTTTGGAGTGCTTCCAAGGCCCAGTCCTTGGACTTCTGCTTTGTTGACATTTCCTGGGTCATTTTCATTCTGTCTCATAACTTTTAAATACCATTTGTATGCACATGACTGATAAATTCCTATCTTATCATCACTAAGGCCGAAAACTTTATGGTCATCCTCGATTGTTCTCTCATATCCCCCTACCCTCATATGCACAGTGAATCTTCTTGGCTTTATTTTCAATGCACACAACACTTCTCACCACCTCTACTGTTACCACCCCGATTCACGCCACCCTTATCTTTTGCCCAGATCATTGCATAGCCTCCTAACAGTGCTTCCAGCTTTGACCCTTGTCTTCACAGAGCAGCAGGAAATGTATGTATGTCAGATGTCACTCTTCTGCTCACAGCCCTCCAGTGGCTTCCCATCTCATTCAGAGTTAAGAATAAATTCCTATAAGTGAGGTTGTTGCTCCAGCCCTGGAACCACAAGGCCATGATCCAGCTCATTGTTCCTCTTGCCAAGTCTGCCTAGTGAAAGTGGCACCTTTTTCTAACCTGCACAAAGGTGCCGCATGGGCTGGGAGTGGTCCTGCCTTCGAGGGCTTCTATTTTACGTGATCTGGCAGCTACCTCTCTGACCTTATCTTTTCTCTCCCTTTCCCATTCTCTCCTAGCCCTGCTGGCCTTCTTGCTGTTTGTCACACATGCTGTCCTGCTTTGAAGATTTGGGCTTGCTGCTCTGTATGCATCAACCACTCTTCTCAGGAATCTTCACACTACTTTTTTCAGATTTCTAAAATGTGACCTTACCAGTGAGGGCTTTCCTCTTTCCCAACTTAATGCCTTGTATAAAGTAGCATCCTCCCACCTTCCTTTCTAGTTCCCATTCCTTGTTTTATTTATTTATTTATACAACTGTTTACTCCCATGTGTCATCTGTATTTTGTGTGTTGTCTGTCTCTCGGTTTGAATGTAACCTCCAGGAGGTTAGAGACTATTTTGTTTGATGCTGTATCTCTAATGTCTAGAATAGTGGCAGACACAGTAGGTGACCCCCCCCCACCCCGCCCAAACATTTATTGAATAAATACATGCAGCCCAACATAAACATTGCACTTGGGACGATTCCATTAGGTATTTTACCTGATGTTTCCCTGCCCTCTCCCACAGACTAGTGAGGTATCTCTCAGGCTTTTGGAGTGCAATGTGTCCACCTCTGTCACAATGCCCTCTCTGCTCTGTAGCAATGGCTCATTTAACTAGACCCAATAGGTTTGACTGGGAACATTTGTCACTCGTTTTCTCTGTATCCTTATGTGTCTAACATGAATGAATGAGTGAAAGGTAATCTGAGTTGTTTTATGTGGCTCTGGGGCATTTTGTACATGCTGAGGAACAGTCACTTTAGCCGTGTTCTGGTTTGAGAGCACCACAAGTCATGTCTTCTGAGCAGACCAGATTATTGCTCAGTAATTATTGATTATTAAGCATGTTTTTAGTACATATTCTACTAGAAACTACTATGTACTGGAATGCTTATAGGTAGGGAAGGATATTGGGAAATATGAACATTTTGGTTCCTGCCTACTGGTAGAGATAGAGAATGTAAACAGAAAGTTTCTCTTACAGAGTGGCTAAGTGATAATACCATGATAGAGCAAGTTCACAGTATTATGGGAGAATATACAACTTGACCAAGTTTAAGGGAATTCAGGGCAGCTTTCCTAGAGCTGTGTAAACTGAAATCTGAAAAATGAGTAAAGGCAAGTGAATGAGAGTGGTAGTACGAGTGTATCTTGGTGGGGACAGGGCGTGGTAAGGATGGAGAGAGGGAATACAGAAATGGGTAGAGAATTACATGAGACCCTCAGGTAAGAGAGCAAGTGCATGGGACTTGGGAAGAGTTAGGCATTTTTGAGCAAGCTATGGATTCTGTTTGATGTTAATGTGAACAGTTTTCAGGAACCAACTTCTGTATCTAACTCTAACTGGATAATGATTCTTTATTTTATTTTTTAATGTTTATTTTTGAGAGAGAGAAACAGAGTGCAAGCAGAGAAGGGGCAAGGAGGGGGAAGACACAGAATCCGAAGCAGGCTTCAGGCTCTAGGCTGTCAGCACAGAACCTGAGGCAGGGCTCAAAGCCACGAACTGTAAGCTCATGACCTGAGCCAAAGTCGGATGCCTAACCAACTGAGCCACCCAGGCGCCCCTTGATTCTTTACTAAAAGAGCAATGGAATGTGGCTGCTTGAAACTGTACTCAGAAAAAGACTGTTTGTTATCTTCAGTATCATTGATGGATGGATTTTAGCAGAAGGTCTGACTTCGTACTTTTAGTTAGTACATTTATATTAAAGATAGAATTATAATAAAGTTTATTATAAAATAAAGTCATGAGTTATTTGTAGCTATCATGACCATGCCTGGGCCAACTAAGCACACAGGTAAAGTATTTGACCTTGTTTGTATCACGAGGAGGCTTCCAAATTAGTTTTCCCATGTGAAACAAACAAAATGGTAAAAGTTCTGTTAGAGATATTAAATTAAACATACAGAATCATCCAATTACATGATACGGAGGCTTGGTTACTAAGAAAAGAGCTCTTTATTGACTGGTGTTTGGTATTTCTACCCTAGAGGTATAGCTCTTGACAGTAAAAAAGATTAGACTTTTTAATTCATAGGTTGAAATATTTATCTCAGAGTTTCATGGGAAGTTTTTTCCCATGAAAAATACATTTTTAGGCCAGATTTAATTTTTTATAAATTTATTAGAAATGACTTAATTTATTTTAATAAACAAATATTAATTTTATTTTAAGCTTCAGATTAATTGTTGGTCTTTTTTTCTTTCAGGCTTATCAAAGTTTTGGCTTTGTTGCAAAAGCCGGTCGAGGCTTAACTGTTCTCTGGTGAACCAGTGTGCAGATTGTGACATATGTCGGTCCAAGAAATAAATAAACATGCAGTTCTCCCTCCTATCATTAGTAGAAGTGACAAGGAATTTTTGGAAAGTATGCAAAGATACATAATTACAGAAACTGAAAGAGTGGGCTGTAATGAGGAAGGACCTGCTGATGAATATTACATCATATACCGAAATGTTTTTGATAAGGTATCATAATGCTATTTTAAGATTATGGAGTTTTCTTGTGGTAGAAATGGTCTGTCTTGACAACTGAGGCAGTATTCCTGCCTTAGTAACATCACTGATTGTTTGATTAAACTTCATTTGTCAATCTTGAGAAGTTCATCCAGTGTATTGGAAAGGGATTAATGGGGAAAGTACAGTGCTGGATTTCTATCATAGATAGTTATCGAGTGGTTTGATTGTTTTAGCTTAAGTGCAGGCTATCAGTGTTTGAACAATAATTTAGTGGTACCTTCTAACATCATTTTGGCCTTCTATCTGAAAATATCTTACTTGTTAGGAATTGGGCTGCAAGGCAGGAACCTGGTGGTGTTTTGGGTTTCTGATATCGCTAGAGTCTTGGCTTAGATTTGATCTAGCATATTAAATTGGAACCCCTTGTGAGTTAGAGGTCTAGATAGGTCCAGTAAACAAGAGGTTTGACTGGACTCAACACTGGAAATACAGAGATGAGTTTAGAAAATGTTATGGCTTTATATAACATTTGATTCGCACACTCTCAAAAATGAATAAATGTTTTTTAAAAATAGAATTCACGCAGATACATAAGAGTATAAACAGTCTTCTTTTTAAGTTTATTTATTTATTTTGAGAGAGCGAATCCCAAGCAGGCTGTGTACTGTCGTTGCAGAGACCAACTTGGGTCCTGAACCCAGGAATTGTGAGATTGTGACCTGAGCTGAAAACAAGAGTCCGATACTTAACTGACTGACACGGCCAGGCACCCCAGAAGCAATCTTTTCTTTCTTTAAAAAAATTTTTTTAACATTTATTTACTGTTGAGAGAGAGAGAGAGAGAGAGAGCTCACATGAGCAACGGCTTGTGTGTGCGAGCTGGGGAGGGGCAGAGAGAAGGGGAACAGAGGATCCCAAGCGGGCTCTGCACTGACAGCAGTGAGCCTGTTGTTGGGTTTGAACTCACAAACTGTGAGATCGTGACCTGAGCTGAAGTCAGAAGCTTAACCACCTGAGCCACCAGGCATTCCAGAAACAAGTCTTTTCTTTTAAGTCATCTAGAAAAATTATCTTTCAGAATTGGTACATTGGCAAATTAACTTCATTTTGTATGTTATGATCAATGATACTGCTTTTGGTTTTTGAGTCATTAAGGAATGTATTGGATAAATGTTTAAAAGTAGTGTTTTGAATGGGTTTCGTAAATATCAAGAATCATACTAAGACTCTACTTATCTGAAATCAGAGGAGAGTTATAACTGTGACATGTTTATCTTTGCATGCCCAAATGCTGGCACTTGTCAGAAGGTTTCTTCTTCTTTTTTAATTAAAATGTTTTAATGTTAATTTATTTTTGAGAGAGATAGTGTGAGTGGGGCAGAGAGAGAGGGGGACATAGGACCTGCAGAGGGCTCTGCTAATTTGTCAGAAGTTTTCATACATGAAGAATTGTCTGCTTTAAATTAGCATGGTTCTAGTGAAGTCATTCTGGAGGTGGTGTTGATAAATTTAATTCTTAGAGAAAAGACATGAGATTATATAAAAGGTAATAGACTACATCTATAGTCCTGTTTTCCCTAGCCTTTTCAGTGTTCCTCTGAAATCTGTGTTTTCTAGCAAGATTTCCATGTGGACTATCTGTCCATTGTACAGTTATCAATGATACATTTGTGCCTTGTAAAGAATCCTATTCTTCAGGACTGAGAGGGTATCTGAAATAGAAATTATTTGGTGCTTAAAGAAACTTTTCTTCTGCTTTCTCTAGATAATCTGTTTTTCCATTTTCATGTTATTCCAGCATATTTGATTGTTAATTAACTATTAATGACTGCCTTCTCTAATCTTCCTTCCCTCTTGGAAGGATCTAATTGGGAAAAGATGAAAGTATTAACTTGCATCTCTGAATACTTGGAATCAGAGAACTGATACGAAATTCTGCTTAAAATCACAGAGGATTTGACCTGGAGAACTGTGCCTGAATCAAAACAAGGAGCACCTGAGATTCTATTCTGATAATAAGAATTGAGTGTGGGTTTAGAGAGAGGCAAAGACTCAGTAAGCAAGGAAGACCAAAGCTAGGAGGAGTGAGCTTCTACAGAAATGGTGAATTATGGAGGCAACTTGCTCTGGAAAGTGGCTAGCTTTTGTGTCTCTGGAAGCACGTACATATAGTCTGTGTTCATCAGTAGGGGCTGAGGTGGAATGGCTGCCATTCCTCTTCTCCCTCAGATCTCTGTACTTGGTAAGTATAGCTCTGGCTTCTTGAGTTTAATGCAAATTTGAGTGTCAAACTTAAATGATTAGAGGCCAATAGGCCATATAAAAGAGTTACGTGGGTTGGCTATAAGAGAAGAAATCACGAGGACTCTGGTAAAATGAACAAATTCAATTGAAAGCTCCAGCTCATTATTGCCGTTAAGGAATGGTGGTTCTTGTTGGTAGATGTTTCAGAATTTTCAAGAGAAGCTAGAAATACAGTTTTTGGTGAAATTTCCTACATTTAAAAATACTCTGTGACAGGGGCGCCTGGGTGGCGCAGTCGGTTAAGCGTCCGACTTCAGCCAGGTCACGATCTCGCGGTCCGTGAGTTCGAGCCCCGCGTCAGGCTCTGGCTGATGGCTCGGAGCCTGGAGCCTGTTTCCAATTCTGTGTCTCCCTCTCTCTGCCCCTCCCCCATTCATGCTCTGTCTCTCTCTGTCCCAAAAATAAATAAACGTTGAAAAAAAAAATACTCTGTGAGTCAAGCAAAACTGGATTCTACCTGTAGCATGCCAGTGTGCTTCCTTTACTTTTATGCGTTTTCTATGCATTCTTAAAGGTTCCCATGAGTGTTCCTCTGAAATCTGTGTCTTTTAGCAACAGATGCGGGAGCTGATTGTAGTGTCACAACGTCTGTTTTCTTACCATTAATGTATCTTAGTTATATTGGATTGTTGTGGTGTGTCCTAGAGGCATGGGAAGTGGAGGATGGCCAGGAACAGGAGGGTATTTAATTTGGAAGACTACAGACTAATGCCCTCTGTCTTATTAAAGGTTCCTGGGTAGCTGCCCTCCTGATTTGAATAGCTGGGGAATATGGTAAAGTATGTCAAAAATATGGTAAATATGTCAAAAAGACAATCAGGGGGTGCCTGCATGGCTTACTTGGTTAGGCATCTGACTTTGGCTCAGGTCATGATCTCGTCATTCCTGAGTTTGAGCCCTGAATTGGGCTCTGTGCTAACAGCTCAGAGCCTGGAGCCTGCTTCAGATTCTGTGTCTCCCTCTCTCTCTCTGCTCCTCCCCACTCACACTCTGTCTCTGTCTTTCTCACAAATAAATAAACATTAAAAAAAAAAAAAAAGACAACCAGTATTTCCCATTCACATATCCTCTCCTGGTATTTACCATTGATCAGTAATCTCCTTACACTATTTCTTGATAGACCAGATATCTTGTAGACCAGATAATATTTTCTAGATATTGTTTAACAGAAAACCAATGGAGGATAACAGGGACTAGAGATGTAGCAGGGATAGATAGCATTATTATAGCTTTCAGAGAAAATTGTGAATTGATCACATCTATTCCCTGTACATAGAATTTGTAAACCATAAATTTATAACTTTTTTTGTTTTTTAACTTTCTTAAAATGTTTCTTAATTATTTACTTTTGCATGGGTAATGCATACACAAGATTAACAGAAAGAAAAAGAAAGAAACAAAGAAACACGGAAAGAAAGGAAAAGAACTAGAAAACCAGTAAAGAATAGACAATGGAAAGAAGTCAGGTCCTTTTCATCTCAGACCCTGCTTCTTCTTTGCTTCTTTGCAGGCACCCACTGTTTCTATTTTCTTTTGTTATCCTTCTTGAGATAGTCTGTACCTGTATACACCATAGGAAACCATGAATGTGTAGTGGGTTTTGGTACCATTTGGTAATGGAGAGTATTAGTAGGAGCTCATAGGTTAGAAAAACAGAGAGGTAAAGGGAATCCAAGATTTTAAGGTCTGAATGAAGTCAGAAACTAAATTTAGAAATAGTAAGAGATGATAGGTAGTTATATTTAAAATATCTATAATTGAAATAATTAGATCTCATATTGGTTTTAACTGACCTCATATAATGTTCGTGTTCATATTAAGTAAAGCAAAAATATTTAAGCTCACAGTATTATGATTCACAAAAACATATTCAGTAAATGTTAATTGTCTTTAATACTCAGTCACATTTGACTAGGAATTAAAGTTTAAGACTTCTAATTGCTCATCATGTTTTATTTAAGAAATAATCTACAATGCTGTTTGCAAGGCTTTTTGTTCCATCATTTCTAGAAAAAAATTGAGTACCATAGGCAGAAAAATCATATTTCAGGTAATAGAGTATGTCACTGCATACAAATCCATTCTTACTTCAATCAAAAAAGAATATGATGCCTTTATTGAGACAATAAAGGAAAGCCAAAAGACTGCATTTTGTCTTCATGGAAAACTTAAAGCTTTGGCAGCAGAGCCCATAGCATTGGTATATCACAGGAAAAGAACAATCCAACTTGAAGCAAAGTAAGTATATTAGTAAATAGCCCAAAAGATGATGTTACTTGGTTATGTTAACTAGTCACTGTAACTAAAACCAGTGGTTCTCAGTCTTTGTGAATTTCTATTTAATTTTATTTGTTTTAAACAGATTTGGGTTTTTTTGGATATGGTTTTATTTATTTATTTATTTTAATGTTTATCCATTTGAGAGCGAGAGTGCAAGTGGGAGAGGGGCAGAGAGAGAGAGACAAAGAATATGAAGCAAGCTCCACTGTCTGAGCTGTCACCATAGATCCGGACTCAGGGCTTGAACCCACGAACCATAGAATCATGACCTGAGCTGAAGTCGGATGTTTAACCTACTGAGCCACCCAGGCACCCCTCAATTTTATTTTAAAGCTATATTTTTATGTAACCTTTCCTACCAACTTGAAATAACTAAATTTTTTACTTCTTTCAAGTGAAAAATAATAATTTTATTGGAGAATTTTTTAATATCTCTTAGGATAATTGGAGGCACATTGTAGTATTATAAAATGAAGGGTGTGGATAATTGCTCCAGGTAATTTCTTATGTCGAAGATTTGATAGTACAATTTCACGATTACTGTCGGAATTAGAGCACTTAATCCTCTGAAGCACAACAGTACGTAATTTGGGAAGGGATAAGATGCTCTCTTGTTGAGTAGTGTTATATTTTCAAGTGTTCCGTTTGGTTAATAATGGGTACATGATTTTTATAGATTATATCAAATTATCTTGGAAAACTATGCAAAATTTGACTTCCATTTCTGGTAATAAAGTTGGCTAGATGTTGAGATAGATCTTTTTATTTGGGAAAAATGCTACCTAAAATATTTTTAAAAAATCTTTTTTTTTTTTGAAAAAAAATTTTTTTCCAACATTTTTTATTTATTTTTGGGACAGAGAGAGACAGAGCATGAACGGGGGAGGGGCAGAGAGAGAGGGAGACACAGAATCGGAAACAGGCTCCAGGCTCTGAGCCATCAGCCCAGAGCCTGATGCGGGGCTCGAACTCACGAACCGCGAGATCGTGACCTGGCTGAAGTCGGAAGCTTAACCGACTGCGCCACCCAGGCGCCCCAAAATCTTTTTAAAAGTAAACAGGAAGCTGGCAAATGAGAGATTATCAGCGCGAAATTGTAATAAAAGGTAAGAGGAGCAGTAATGCTTCTTTGGCCCTGAGAACCCTTGTTAAAACTAGTGACTATAAGCTTCAGGGGGACAAAAGACAAAGCCTAGGATCTACCCAAGGGTCCAGTCTACTGGGAAATCCTCATCATATAAAGCTGGGTCATTACAGGGCTATACGCTTGTAGAGTGAACCAGAAGCAAACTGCTCAACCCTTGGGGATTGCATAGAAAGTTGCCTTCTGTTCAGCAGAATGCTAATGAATGTGGGTCTTATTTTTAGGGTGATGAAATATTCTGGATCCAGAAGTCATAGTCTTAGAACTCTGAATATACTAAAATTCACTGAGTTGTATACAAGGGTGGATTTAAGGTATATGAATGATATTCAATATAGCTATTATTAAAAAAGGAGGATCCATCCATGGAGGATGGAGTGAGAAAGTCCTGGCTAATCAGAATGCAGAAGAGGGGCACCTGGGTGGCTCAGTCAGTTGAACATCCGTCTTGGGCTCAGGTCACAATCTTGCAGTCTGTGAGTTCAAGCCCTACGTCAGGCTCTGTGCTGAGACCTCAGAGCCTGGAGCCTCTTTCCGATTCTGTCTCTCTCTCTCTCTCTGCCTCTCCCCCACTCATGCTCTGTCTCTTAATGCCTCAAAAATAAAGATAAACATTAAAAAAAAAAATCAGAAGAGAATGCTTGTGATGAGCACTGAGTGATGTATGGAATTGTTGAATCACTATATTGTACATCTGTGACCAAATAACACTATGTTAACTATAATGGATTAAAGTAAAAAAAAAAAAAAAAGGAATAATGGGACAATGTTGAAGAGATAATGGCTGAAAATTTTCAAGACCTGGTGGGAGATAGCAATTCACAGATTCAAGAAGCCTCCAAAATTCCAAGCATTATAAATAATAAGAGATTCTCAACTAGATTTATCACAGTGAAACTGTCAAAGATAAAAAGATCCTAAAAGTAGTTATAGAAAGGAGCAACAATTAGATAACTTTGCATTAGTGTTATAACATATATTAGAATTTCATTCCTTTTTATGGCTGAATAGTATTCCATTGTATGAATATACCATATTTTGTTTATTTGTTGATGGATACTTGGGTTGTTTCTACCTCTGTCTATTGTGAACAATGCCTCTGAACATTTATGTACAAGTATCTGGGTCCCTGCTTTCAATTCTTTTGGAAGTCTGTTACCTTTTAATATGCTCTTCTTCCACAAGCTTAACTTTATTGGATGAAAGCCAAAGGATGTTTTATTTCTACAGTCCCTCTTTCATAAATGCTGCAGGCTCTTACTCAGCCATCTGTAGTCACCAGGAATTCTGTATAGTAATCAGATGTAGGCAGCAGTTTTGTACTGACAAATGTGTTTTTAATTTGCCAAAACCTCTGACATTTATGTATCTAACTTATTTTAATCTGTTATTTCTTCCCTGGGCCAACATATCAGTGATAAGATAGGCAGTGAACTTCAAATAATGCTTAAAAGAAATTTATATCTACCTCTTGGTCTTTAAGATCCCCATTTCTGGAATAAGTCAGTTTTATCTCAAAGAAGTAACTATCGTTCCTCCTGCTCTAGGATCAAAATTACTATAGGAGGCTGAATAATTGCCTTAAAGATATCAGGTCCTAATCCTGAGAACCTGGAAGTGTACTTTATTTGGAAAAAGGGTCTTTACAGATGTTATTACATTAAGGATCTTGAGATAGGGAGATTATCCTGGATTATCCAGGTGGACCCTAAATACAATCACAAGTGTTCTTATAAAAGAGAGGCAGAAGGAGTGTTGACAGGCAGAAGGGGAGAAGGCAGCATGACCACTAAGGCAGAGATTGAAGTGATGTAGCCATGGAAGGCCAGCAGCCCCCAGAAGTTGGAAGAGGCAAGGAACAGATTCTTCCCTAGAGCTTCTAGAGGAAGTGTAGCCCTTTGATTTTGGCCCAGTGTTGCTAATTTTGGATTTCTGATCTCTGGAACTGTGAGAGAATAAATTTCTGTTGTTTTAAGCTACCAATAAGTTTTTTGGCAATTTGTTATAGCAGCCACAGGAAACTAATACAATTACAAAAATAATTTTAATTGCAAAGGTAATTTTCAACTATTGGAAGTAGACATAGTACTTTGTGGCCAGATTATTATGTTTTACACATACAAATTTCCAGTGAGGTTGTGAATCATAGTGTAAGATTTTATTGATGCTCTGAAAGAAAACTGTTCCTCACTAGTGAGGTTAATTAACTTTTTACGGGCGTTGTTGTTGTTTTTTTTTTTTTTTTAATTTTTTAAATGTTTGTTTATTTTTTGAGAGAGAGAGAGAGCTTGAGCAGGGAAGGGGCAGAGAGAGAGGGAGACACAGAAACCAAAGCAGTCTCCAGGCTCTGAGCTGTCAGCCCAGAGCCTGGCCTGGGGCTCAGACTCATGAGCCATGAGATCATGACCTGAGCCGAAGTCAGAAACTTAACCAACTGAGTCACCCAGGCGCCCCATTTATGGGCATTGTTTTATAAACCTCCACCTAAGTCCATAATGGTTTAAAATTATAATTAGCCAAAATAATGATTTAACCTGTTTTACTTTAAATCTTATGATTATGTAACTAAATTCATTGAGAGAAATATAAGAAAGCCTTTCTGTTTTTCAGAATGAGGGTTATTGAAAATAATTCCTCACAAATTCAATTGCAAATAGACCAAATGAAGCAACTTAGGGCAGAGTATGACGCAAAAGAAGTAAAATATCATACTTTCTCCAAAGATCCTTCAAAACCTATTCCAGGTACTGTATTTTGTTTAAAATATTTAAAATTCCAACTGTTTTCAGTTATTACCTATTACACAAATTAGTATATATGTGCTGCAGTGTGTATATCTTGAAGTGTACCAGGACTTGAGCCAGACTTTACAAACAGCTTTAGACAGGACTCCAGGTTGATTGACATTGATGTCAATATTCACTGGTTCTTCATCTTCGGCTAAGTCACATTTTAAGAAACTTTGGAGTATATCCTGGAATTCATCAGGAGTTGAGAAGTTTTTATGATGAATGGATAGAAGAATTGCAAATATTCATCCTGAAGAAAAGGACGACTTTGAGAATAGATAACTGTATTAAAAACTTTTAAGGGTTTCAACCAGTGTTTATCCAGAGGCAGAGTCCATAGGTGGAAATTTTAGGAAGTCACTTTGGTTTCAGTAGAAGAAGCTATGTCTTGAAGACAATGAGCTGCTCCATAACACAGCATTTCACCTGAGTTTGGTTGATCATCCTGTGTTTGGTGGAAGCAGGGACTAGATTCACTTCAAATATAAAATTATGATTATCAAACTACAAATAAGGTACATATGAATAAGGAGAGAATAAGTCAAATTGATTAAATGCTGAGAGGATTCAGGGTAAGGGAATGATTAAAAATCGAGTAGCATTAATCCAGGAGAGTTTCTGGGAGAGAATTTTGAGGTATGCCTTTTAAAGGCAACAATTGGGGGCACCTGGGTAGCTCAGTCAGTTAAGCATCCGACTCTTGATTTAAGCTAGGGTTGGAATCTCACAGTTCATGAGTTCGACCCCCAAGTTAGGCTCTGCACTGACAGCTCAGAACCTGCTTGGGACTCTCTCTCTCCCTCTCCCTTTCCCCACCCCCTCAAAAATAAACATTAAAAAAATAATAATAATAAAGGTAACAATTGGCCTGAATAAGAGAATCATTTTAAGTATGTGTGAGTGGGTTGTTAAGAATAATGAATACAGGGGGCAATGAGGAAGAGAGGAGTGAAGGTTTAGCAGATGTTATAAGCTTTGCATTGGAAAGAATAAACATTACCCTGGGGCTTACTATAGTAGATGAATGAAAGATTTGGCTAGAGAGAAATCTTCGGACAAAAATCCTGATTCGTTAGGCAGAAACTCTTAGTGCTATTGAGTCGCATTGATATTTAAGAGGTTTGCAAGGTGTGTCAATGAGGTCATTAAAACTTTTTAAGATACTCAGGTTTGGACAATCAGTCTTCATTCATGATATGTTTAAAACTGCTACACATTTAAAATTGTATGCTAATTCTGTTTATGTTCTGTAAGTTATAAGTTCATGCTATCATTTTTAAATTATTTCATAACATAGTAAACTGATTTATTTTGCTAAAACTTGCTGTTTGAGCACTAGTTACCCCGCATGGTTTGGCTTGTTTGATTTGTTCCCTTTTCCCTAGGCATGACTTTCCAAGAATCCGTCAGTTTAGATGCTCTCACTAAATACCTGAAACATCTTGAAGATAAATATGCCGAAATTAAACAGGTTATGTTGAAAAAATATGTACCAGTTCAGAGGAAGGCAGATTTAGATGAGGAAATGATGGTGACATTAAAACGGAGAGATTTAGCTGAAAATTTAAACAAAGAATTACAGTTTCGGTATGAAGATTGCTTGTATATTTTTTAAGTTTGAAGCTTTTATTTATGTTTATTCTAATATTGTATTTGATTTTAGGTTCAGTGTATTGTTGATTTTTTTTTCTTTGTAGTCATCAAAGACTGCAGATTATTTCAAATGCACTTACTTCATGGGTAAAATCTGATATGAGCAGCTCATTTCAAGATTTCGTGGAGCAAATTCAGAAAACTAAAGATTTACATGGTAATTTATCTGTATTTTTTAATTACCAAAAATAATGAAAAACATCATCTTTTCCCCCAGAAAGCTAAAGAGTGATGACTTTTCTAGGCTAAGTTTAAAGAAATAAAAAATGTACTTACTTCTGTTAGCTCTCTGTTACCCTATGGGCTTCTTCCTTCAACAGCTAACACATAATTGGTAAATGGAGGATGTGGTAAGCCAAAGGGAGAAAGCTAAAAATATACCTGATAATAAAGGAGAGAGGGACAGGGAGGCCACTCATTTAAGAAGAGGTTGGTGCTGGGGACACCTGGGTGGCTTAGTCGGTTAAATGTCTGACTTCAGCTCAGGTCATGATCTCATGGTTTGTGGGTTTGAGCCTGGCATCAGGCTTTGTGCTGACAGCTGGGAGCCTGGAACCTGCTTCGGATTCTATGTCTCCCTCTCTCTCTGCCCCTTCCTTGCTCACACTCTGTGTCTCTCTCTCCAAAAATAAATAAACATTAAAAAATTAAAAAAAAAAAAAGAGGTTGGTGTTATTGGGGCACCTGGGTGGCTCAGTCAGTTAATAGTCTGACTTAGGGCGCCTGAGTGGCTCAGTTGGTTGAGCGTCCAACTTTGGCTCAGGTCATGATCTCACAGTTCTTGAGTTCCATCCCTGAATTGGGCTCTGTGCTGACAGCTCAGAGCCTTGAGCCTGCTTCAGATTCCGTGTCTCCCTCTCTATCTGCTCCCCCCCTCCCCCACACTATGTCTCTCTGTCTCTAAAAAATGAATAAACGTTTAAAAAAATAAAAATAAATAAGTGAACATTAAATTAAATAGTCTGACTTGATTTCAGCTCAGATCACGATCTCATGGTTTGTGAGTTTGAGTCCACCTTGGGCTCCACGCTGATGGTGCTGAGCCTGCTTGGCATTCCCTCTCTCCCCCTGTCTCTGCCCCTCCCTCTCTTTCTCTCTCTCAAAAATAAATAAACTTTAAGAAAAATACCCCAAAAGATGAGTTAATTAGAAAAAGAAAAAGAGGTTGGTGCTGTTAGAAACCATAGCATTAAGTTGCTGACATTTTCTATTGATTGATCTTAAATATTCTGTGGTACTTTCAATATTTACAGGTGACCAAGGCATTATTGAGGAACTGCTTGAAGATGATCCAGGCAAGGCAAAAGAAGCTGAAATTTTGCTTTCCTACATTGAAAGGCAAATATTAAATAAATAAATAATTTTAAAAATATTTATTTAAGTAATCTCTACATCCAACATGGGGCTTGAACTCACGACCCAAGATCAAGAGTTGTATGCTCTTCTAAATGAGCCACTCAGGTGCCCTATGAAAGACAAATTATTTTAAAAGCTTTGGTTTTCCTTGTGAAAATGTTATCACGTTTATGTAATATTTATTTATTTATTAAGTAAATACTTAATATTTATTAAATGTATAGCACTTATTTAGCATCTTGATGAGTTATAGTCTCTAGATTTTGTATTTTTACAGTTTTACTCTACTAAACAAATTAGAAAATAAACTAGAATTTAAAAAATTCTTTATGTAAAAAATATTAGGTTGGTAGTCTAGGAAATTTTTCAGAGGATATAGGTGACTTGAGTGTTGATTTAAATTTTATGTATACTGTATTTTTTTTTTTGCATTTCCTAACAATCAGTCTGATGTTACAAAAATTTTTTGAGAATGTCTTCTTGAGTCAGATTATCCTAACCAATTTAGTCATTTTTTTCCCTCATCATTTCCATCCTATGATGTTTTAAAAAGGTATATTTCTCCCTCATACTTAAGTTATTATATAGTGCATAATAGAGGCTTAAGGAGATCTAAGACTTTATTCTTTAAGAGGTTAATTCATAGCCTGTGAGGCCAGTATGTAAGGAACATATGTAATATTCCTAGTTTCATAGGTTAAATAATTTTTAATTGTTCTATTGATGTGGTACAAAGAAGGGGCAAAGATCATTTTGGGACAGCACCAAAGCCTGTTTTATTTCCTTACACTGTATGCTTCTTCAAGTCTACCAGCTTTAGACATGAGGGAAGAAACTTTATTGAGGCTAAAAGTTTTACGTATTTTGCTCATTAGTATTACTTTGGTCTTTCTCCTCTAGGGTTTCAGATTCATTTGCAACACTGTAAATCCTGTTTGCCATAGTTTTGTTAATTGTGGGGTAAGGATTGGTTTGAAGACATTTTACCCTAGGAAGAGGAGTAGAGGCTTAAGTTATCTGAACTATTATTTTTTCTTCTTGTGTTAGTCTCATATTTCATTGGGAGTCTGATTCGTGGCAGAGCAACATAAGCTTCACCTCTTGATCTCCAGTTCTGCAGCTACTGTGTTTCAGTTACTATTTCCCCTACGTTGAGTCTCTAAGCAGATTGCCCTTCTTTTCCCAATATCTCTTCGTCTAGAGACAACACGAGAGAAAAAAATCTGAGCCCATTGTAAATTCAGTTCAAGTTTTTTCCTTTTTCTGTGTCTTGCAATAAGTACTATAGGAATAAAGTACAGGGTAAGGTTCAAAGGCTGTAAAAAATGACAGAATATTACAGAAAGAAGTGAAAGGGCATCTTTCAGAATGAATGAACGTAGTTATAGTTTTTCTATATTACTGTGTTTAGTCTGTTATAGATATTTCTAATCATTTTTTTGTGTGTAGTATTTATTATAATATATAACAAAATTCAATGGTTGTAGGTTCAATGAATTAATGTTGCTTGGTGAATATGAAAAGGCAGCTTGTTTTGCAGCACACAGTCCTAGAAGAATTCTTCAAAACATTGGGACAGTGAATAAATTTAAGGGTAAGCACTTTTCTTTGAACCTTATGTATGTATGCAAATTGCATTTTTTTACCCTGATAGAATGGAAAGAGTATTGAAGTGGGGACTAAAGAGCTAGGCTTCCAGCCCTATCTCTTCCATTTACTCAGTTTTTTTTAGCTGTCACATTGAAGAATATGATTAGTTTTTCTAAATTAAATGAGGAAATATTTCAAGTATACAGAAAAGTATGAAGGAATATACAACAGCCATGTACTCACTACCAAGATTTAGTAAATGTTAATATTTTGTCAAATTTGCTCTAATTCCTAAGACAGCTTTGTTGTTATAAATTGACATATACACAACACATTGTACATATTTATAGTACACAATTTGATAAGTTTTGACATTTGTATCCCCCAAAAGTTCCCTCATTGCTCTCAGCTATCCCTCTCTCTGATTCATCCTCACCCCTCCCATCTCCTTCTATCTGGCCACTTCCCCTTAGTGGCAACTGTTAGTCTGCTTTCAGTCACTGTAGATTAATTTGCATTTCCTAGAATTTTATATAAATGGAATTACAATAGTATTTGATCTTTTTGACTGACTTCGTACATTCAGCATTATTATTTTGAAATTCATCCATGTGTTGTGTCTATCAATAGTTCATTCCTTTTTATTGTTGAGTAGTATTCCATTGGGTGAATACAAATCCTTTATCAGATAGATGATTTAAAAATATTTTCTCCCAGTCTGTGGTTTGTCTGTTCAGTCTCTTGGAAGTATCTTTTTAAGACAAGTTGTTTTTTTAAGTTGATTTATTTATTTTTGAGAGAGAGACACGTGCACACGTGAAAGAGACAGAGAGGGAGAGAACAGGAGTAGGGGAGGGGCAGAGAGAGGGAGAGAGAAAATCCCAAGCAGGCTCTACACTGTCAGTGCAGAGCTGGACATGGGGCTCAATCATACGAATAGTGAGATCATGACCTGAGCAGAAATCAAGAGTTGTATGCTTAACTGAGTGAGCCATCTAGGTGCCTCCTAAGAGAAGTATTAAATTTTGTTAAAATCCAATTTGTTAATTTTTTTTCTTTAATGGATCATGCCTTTAGTGTTACACATAAGAAATCTGTGTCTAATCTTCAGCTTTTAACTCCTATTATTTTTTTTGGTAAGGATTTTATGGTTTTAGGTTTACATTATGATTAAGTTTGAGTTAATTTTAATATGTGATGTAACATATGGGTCAAAGTATTTTTTTGGCCTATAACTATCCAATTGTTCCCGGATAGTTGACTTTTTCCACGTAATTGCTTTCATACCTTTGTTGAAAATCAATTGTCTGTATACTTTTAGGTCTAATCTGTTTTGTTGATCTATTTGTTTATCTTGATGCTAATACTACACTGTCTTGATTACTATTGCTTTATAGTAAGTGTTGAAGTCACAGAGAGTGTTAGACTTTAACCTCTGTTTTTATCAAATTTAATTTGGCTATTCTGGTTCTTTCATGTTTCTATTTAAATATTTAGAATCAGATTGTAAACTTCACAAAAAATTTGCTGGGGATTGCATTTAATCTATAGATCAATTTCAGGAGAATAAACACTGAACAATATTGGTTATTTGGTTCAATGAACCCATAAACTTGGTATATGTCTCCATTTGTTTAGTCTTCAAAACTTTCTTTCATCAGTATTTTGTAATTTTCAGTTTTCAAGTCTTTTTTTAACATTGAAAATTTTAGTATTTTACTTAAAAATTTTCAGATATCCATGGGGCGCCTGGGTGGCTCAATCGGTTGAGTGTCCGACTCTTGGTTTCAGTTCAGGTCTTGATCCCAGGGTCATAGGATGACCCTGCATCAGGCTCTGTGTTGAATATGGAGGCTGTTTGAGATTCTTTCTCTCTCTCTCTTTCTCTCTCTGCCCCCTCCCCCACTTGCACTTTCTCTCTCTAAAATTAAAAAAAGAAAAAAAAAAAAAGGCGTTTTTCAAATACCCAGGTACTCTTTCTTTGGATGTGTTCTGAAATTGGTGAAGTCAAAAGTGATATTAGTACATTCCTAAGGTTTTTTTCTCTTCTCCCCTTGACTGGATCTGTTCAAAGTATGGGTTATAAGTTTTAGTAGAAATCAAAGCTTGCAATTAATACCCAAATAGGTGTAATTACCAGCAAAATTGGAAAACAGCCAACTTTTATTACTTTTCTAGGCATGTGGATCTTATGCTGAGAAATTCACCAATATTAAGAAAAAAAAGAGAAATTCACCAATATTAGACAGGTGGCACTTAACTGAGTATTGCTCAGAATTAAAAAAGTCCTTTTAGGGGTGCCTTGGTGGCTCAGTTGGTTAAGCTTCTGACTTCGGCTCAGGTCATATCTCACGGTTCTTGAGTTTGAGCCCTGTGTCAGGCTCTGTGCTGACAGCTCAGAGCCTGGAGCCTGCTTCAGATTCAGTGTCTCCCTCTCTCTCTGCCCCTCCCCTGCTCACACTCTGTCTTAAAAATGAATAAATGTTAAAAAAAAATTTTTTTTTAAATCCTTTTATTTTAAAACTAAACTGTGTTTTTAAAAGATGAGACGCTCAGAAGGAAATACGGAGGTATAAATACAGGAGAGATATACTCAATGGAGCTTATAGATACAGATAATTTTTCTAATTATTTTCATTTTAAATGGAAATTTTTGATGTCAAATATATACAGATTGTTTTTCATAAAAATTTCCCAAAAAAACCTTTAAATTCAACAGTTTGAAAAAAATGTTCTTTCATGTTTATCAGAACACAAAAAATTTGTTGCCATATACATAATGCATATGATCATATGTATTTACAGAGATTGCTTGATTGTGAATTGTGTGTAAATGGCCCATCTTATATTTTTGCATGCACAGTTTTCAATATTTTATCCTAGTGGATGTAACAGTGTAATTTTATAGTTTTTGTTCAGTGAACTCAAAGTCAAGAAACCATTCCAACAATTATTTACAATTTGATAACTGATTATGAGGTCATGTTACCATGCAGAAGTGAATGATGACATTCTGCATTTTTGGTATTAAACTTAATTTTATAAGTCTGAGGTTTAAATTGGTGTTTATAAAAGTAGCCAAAGCCTAAATGCAATGACAGAAGAGGTTTCTACCATAGAGCCTTTGTAGTTTTGTAAGGGACACAGGAACAAAAAGAATTACGTGATTTTTTAATCTGTGTTTAGGTCTTGTACATCTTTTGTCAGATTTATTTTTAAATATTTTATATTTTTTTATATTATTATAATTTTTATTTCACATTCCAAAGTTGTTTGTTGCTAGTATATAGAAATACAATTGACTTTTGTGTATTGATCATGTATTCTGTGACATCTTTAAACTTATTTATTAGTTCTAATACTTTTATTGTATATTCCTAGAATTTCTACATAGATAATCATGTCATCAGTTAAGAAAGAGTTCTACTTCTTCCTTTCCAATATGGATGCCTATTATTTCTTTTACTTGCCTTATTGCACTGGCTCTTCCATTACAGTGTTGAATAGAAGTGGTGAGAGCAGATATTATTGCCTTGTTTTTGATCTTAGAGATAAAGTATTTAGCTTTTCATCATATTAGCTGTAGATTTTTCAAGGTTGATGAAATTCCTCTCTATGATTGGTGAGAATTTTATCAGGGATGAATGTTAGATTTGCTAAATACTTTTTTTACATTTATTGAAATGATTGTGTGGTTTTTGACCTTTAGCCTATTAATATAACTTACTGTGTTCCTGGAGAAAACTCCATGTTTTTGAATAATTTTACTATAACTACAGAGTTGTGTAACATTGCCATAACTTAATTTTAGAACATTTTCATCCTTCCAAAAATAAATTTTGAACCGTTAACTCCTCATTTTCTACCCCCTGCTCCCTCTCCAAACCCTAGGTAACCACTAATCCACTTGCTGTCTGTATGGATTTCCTTATTCTGGACCTTTCATATTAATAGGATCTTGCAAAACATGTTTTTTTGTGATTGACTTCTTTCCCTTAGCATAATGTTTTTGAGGTTCGTCCTTGCTGAACATGAATATTCCATTGCAGGATATATACTGCATTTTGTTCATCCATTTGCCAGTTGATAGTAACTTGGGTTGTTTTTACTTTTTGGGTATTATGAATAATGCAGCTATGAATATTTGTGTACAAATTTTTATGTAGACATTTGTTTTTATTTCTCTTGGGTAAATTTCTAGGAGGGGAATGGATGGCTCTACGGTAACTTTGTGTTAACGCTTTTAGGAACTGCTAAACTATTTGCACTATTTTTCATTCCTATCAACAATATATGAGGATTTCAATTTCTTCACATCCTAACCAGCACTTATTAATGTCTGTCTTTTTGATTATAACCTTGCTAAACCATGTGAAGTATCTTATTGTGGATTTGTTTAATAAAAAAAATTAATTCCATATAGTTGACAAAATTGTTATATATTAATTTTGAGTGTGCAGTATAATGATTCAACAATCCCATGTATTACTCAATGGTCATCAAGATAAATGTTCTCATTGTGTTGTTTTTTTAAATTTTTTTTAATGTTTTTTTAAATTTATTTTTGAGACAGAGCATGAGCAGGGGAGGGGCAGAGAGAGGGGGAGACACAGAATCTGAATCGGGCTCCAGGCTCTGAGCTGTCAGCACAGAGCCCGACGTGGGGCTTGACCTCACGGAGTGTGAGATCATGACCTGAGCTGAAGTCAGACGCTAAACCGACTGAGCCAGGCAGGCGCCCCTCTGATTGTGGTTTTGATTTGCATATCTGTAATGACTAACAGTGTTGGCATCTTTTCATGTGCCTATTGGCCATTTATTTATCTTTGGAGAAATGTCTACTGTTTGCCCATTTTAAAATTATGTTATTTGTGTTTTTATTATTGAGTTGTGAGAGTTCTTTTTATATTCTGGATAAAAATCTCATATCAGACAGATGATGTGCAAATATGTTCTTCCAATCTGTGGATTTTCTTTTCACTTTCTTGATGGTGGCTTTTGAAGCACAAAAGTTTTTAATTTTGATGGGGACTAATTTACCCTCTTCTCTTCTATGGCTGTGCTTTTGTTGTTGTATCAAAGAAATCTTTGCCTAACTTAAGATCATGTGTTTTCTTCTAAGAGTTTTATGCATTTAGGTCTGTGATCTACTTTGAGTTAATTTTTGTGTATGGTGTGAGATAATGGTCCAGATTCATTCTTTTGCATATAGATATCTAGTCATCCCAGCACCATTTGTTGAAAAGACTGTTCTGTATCCACTGAATTGTTTGGCCCTTTGTCAAAAATCAATTGACCATAAATGTTTAGAGTTTATTTCTGGACTCTTAATTCTGTTATATTTCTCTAGATATCCATCCTATGTCAGTATCATACTATTTTGATTACTGTAGCTTTGTAGTAGGTTTTGAAAATAGAAATGTGACTCCATGTTTCTTTTGATTAGTATTAGCATGGTATATTTTTTCCCATATTCTTACTTTTGATCTACTTGTATCTTTGTATTTAAAGTCATTGTCTTCTACATGCACCCCAATGTTTATAACAGCATTATCAACAATAGCCAAACTATGGAAAGAGCCCAAATGTCCATCAACTGATGTGGTATATACATACACAGTTGAATATTACTCAGCTATCAAAAAGAATGGAATCTTGCCATTTGCAGTGATGTGGATGGAGCTAGAGTGTATCATGCTAAGTGAAATAAGAAAAATACCATATGATTTCACTCATGTGGAATTTAAGAAACAAAACAGATGAACATGGGGGAAGGGATAAAAAAGAGAGGGAAGCAAACCATGAGACTCTTTACTATAGAGAACAAACTGAGGGTTGTTGGAGGGAGGTGGGCAAGGGATGGGCTAAATGGGTGATGGGTATTAAGGAGGGCACTTCTTGTGATGAACACTGGGTGTTATTTGTAAGTGATGAATCACTAAATTCTACACCTGAAACCATTTTTACCATATGTGTTAACTAGAATTTAAAATAATAACTTGAAATAAAAATAAACAGACCAATAAATAAAGTCAGTGTCTTCTAGGCAACATATACTTGGATTCTACTTTTTTATACCCTCTGACAATCTTTGCCTTTCAATTGGAGTGTTTAGATCACTTATATTTAATGTGATTGTTGACATGGTTGAGTTTTATTTGTTTTCTATTTTTCTTATCTCTTCTTTGTTACTGTTTTTCCCTCTTTTTCTGCCTTCTTTTGGATTAGTTGAATTTTTTCATGATTCCATTTTTCTCCTTTGCTCATTATAAGCTGTAACTCCTTGTTTTATTTTGGTTGTTGCTTTAAGGTTTATAGATCATAACTTTTACTTCTCATACTCTACCCTTATGTGATGTTATACCACTTTATGTATTATATAAAGCAGTATGCTTCTAAAGACTTACATTCATAGGATATACCATTTCTGGTCTTTATTCATATTTCTATCTGGTATTATTTTCCTTCTGCTTGAAAGACTACTTTTAACATCTCTTACAGTGGTCTGCTGGTGGTATATTCTTTGAACTTTTAAAAGTTCCATGTGAAGGCTCTTAGGGAGATTACATTGCATATTTCTCTCCTACCTTCTAGGTGGCTATTGGCAACTTTTGGCATTCCTTGGTTGGAGACACATCATTTTAATCTCTGCCTCTGTTTTCATATAGCATGTAATATTTAGTTATTACCCACAATGAAAGTTTAATCCATAAGCATTAGTTAAACATTATCAGTACTTAATTGTAGACTGAAATTTTTTGAAAATGCAAAGAGATGAAAGTAATAATATGAAGTAAGAAAAAGCAAACTGTTACTTAAAGTATTCAACTCAAAACTTTTCTTCTCTCTGTAGCTGTTGGAAAAATTAGAGGAAAGCCTTTTCCATTACTCTTATTTTTTGAAGCCATCTTTAGCACAAGTCATGCATGCAGACGTCCTATTGATGCAGAACTGACCCTGGAAGGAATCCAATGTGGATTATCTGAAAAACGTTTAGATTTAGTTATCAATTGGGTCACTCAGGAAAGGTAAGCAAAATTAAGCTTTTGACTTAATTTTGATATATGGTTAATGAGGTTGTTCTCAAGATTTCAGTAGTTTTTTATCAGCACATTATCCTGAACAATTAATCCTTCAGAGACGATTTACTAAGCATTCATGGAGTAACGGGGCCTAGTCACATAAACCCAGATCAGGAGTTGAGTAATAGTGGTTCATGGGATGATTCATGACCCATGAATTCATCAGTCAGGACAGAAAAGGATTTATCAGTATCATGCTACTGAGAGGGATAAGGCAGGAACTTGGATCCAGAGAGGTTATGGTTACATGTGAAGGATATACCTAGGAGAAAACTTATAAGCAGGATGGATGTGGACCCATGTTGCATTTAGAATATATAAACCAGGGGCGCCTGGGTGGCTCAGTCCATTAAGCATCCAACTCTTTTGATCTTGGCTCAGGTCATGACATCCTGGTTCATGGGATTGATCCTGGTGCCGGGCTCCATGGTGAGTGTGGAGCCTACTTGAGATTCTCTCTCTCTTTCTCTCTGCCCCTCCCCATCCCTCTCTTTGTCTCTCTCTCTTTCAAAATACATAAATAAACATTAAAAAAAAATAAAAAAGAACATATACACCAGCAAGGACAGGCAGGAAATGCTTCTTGGAGTTGGATTTCAGTATAGGTAGGCAGATTTGTACTAGAGCTCCCTTAGGTTGGATTCCTATAACCAAAGCCTCAGACATGATTGATAGAAGGCGGGCTTCTCAAGAAAACCCTATAAGGGAGTGAGTGAAGCAAAATAGGAAAGAGTGTGTGTATGTTCGGGAAGACAAGAAAGGTTGTGATCTTAGGCAAGTTCTAATCTTGGTCTTATTTGTAGAGGGATGGCTCTGGAGCATAAACCACACCAAAGAGCTGCCCCCTTTGAGGCAAGGGATCAGTCTTTTGTACCTCTCTGTTAGTCTCTATTAGGGCTATAGGCTGCCTGGATGGGGCATAACTTCCTAGGCCTGGTGGCTCCCATCAGCAAAGGGCAATTTGCTACAGAAGGGAGGGACATGTGAGCCACTGACAGCCAGCACCCAGAGGGGAAGGGTATGCTGTCTCAGTAATGAGGATCCGGGCAGAACATTAAATCAGCATCTACTGTAGTCAACCATTTGCACAACACAAATGTATTTTCTTCTCACTTTAATTTCATTCCATCTAGGCACAACTTCTCTAGGATTCTGTGGTTAAAATTCTGGGGGAAACTTAGAAGGGTTAGTAGAATGAACTATATATAGCCCTTGTCATGACAATTGACCATAGGGCTATAATTTGGTTTTTACACCTTTATGGAGATAGAATTTATGTACAATAATCTCTACATATTTAAAGTGTACAATATGATGAGTTTTTAGAAAGCATTATGGGGATATAACTGACATTATAAATTGCACGTATTGGGGCGCCTGGGTGGCGCAGTCGGTTAAGCGTCCGACTTCAGCCAGGTCACGATCTCACGGTCCGTGAGTTCGAGCCCCGCGTCGGGCTCTGGGCTGATGGCTCAGAGCCTGGAGCCTGTTTCTGATTCTGTGTCTCCCTCTCTCTCTGCCCCTCCCCCATTCATGCTCTGTCTCTCTCTGTCCCAAAAATAAATAAACGTTGAAAAAAAAAATTAAAAAAAAAATAAATTGCACGTATTTATAGTGTACAGTTTGACAAGTTTTGACCTATGTATACACCCATGAAATCATCCCCACAGTCAAGATAATCAACCTCATTCCAACCCCCACCACCATTTCCAGGTAACCACTGATCTGCTTTCTGTCACCTTAGATGAGGTTTCATTTTCTAGAATTTTATATAAATGGAATTATACATTATGTATTCCTTTTTTCTTGCTCTGCCTCTTTTGCTTTAATTATTTTGAGGTTCATCCACATTAATTATTACTCATCTTTCTCCTCTCTCATCCATTTTATATTCTTCGCATTCTATTGGTCTTAATGGCTTGTCTGGTAGAATGATTGTGGTTTCCATGCCTTTATCAAACCATGATTATTGATTTACCCACTAATAGTTTTTAACTGGCCCGGGACTACCCAGCGATATCCCAGTAGATCATCTACCACCTGTAACAAGCAACCATATACTTAAGATTCCAGAGTAGGCACTTAAGATTCCAAAAGTGCCTACTGAGTCCTGCTAAAGTTGGAGTGTTTATCCAGGGAACACCAATGACCTTAGAATTAGAACAGCTCATCATGAACTGGATTCTGACAGAAACACCAAGTCATGAGGTCAGGTGGGCTCAGAGAGTCCATCTAAAATCAGGTACAGTGAAGATAGTGCTCAAGCAGATCCAGAGTACACAAGTTAGCTTCAGGAATAGGTGGCCCAGAACTCATGTCAACTACCACCAACTGACCAACACAACTTCCACAGCTCACACCTAAAGCCTCATGCGGGGGTGGGGGTGACCTAAGACCAGCAGGCAAGGAAGAAAAAAACCCAAACTTGGTTCATGAATGGTTCAGGTTGTGTCCAGGTGATGCCAGCTTGTCGCTCCATCTTTTGAAGACATAGTAACATCCTTCAGGATGGAATGTACACTTTAAACTAGTGATGATTGTATGGTATATCTCCAGTACGTAGAATACTTGGGTCTGGGAGATAAAAGAGTGGCTCTGCTCAGCTGATTCCCCAGTAACCCACTTGGTGGAATCAAGGTTCTCTAGAGAAACAATCAATAGGATATATATACATACACACACCCATGAAAAAATTGGCTCCTGTGAATATGGAGGCTGATAAGTCTTAAGATCCATAGTCAGCAAGCTAGAGACCCAAGAGAACTGCCAATGGTGTAAGTTTCAGGCTGCTCAAGACCCAAGAAGAGCCAATGTTTCTTTTTGAGTCCAAAGGTAGGAAAAGACTGATGTCCCAGCTAAGCGATCAGGCAGGAGGAGTTCTGCTTTATATGAAAGAGGGTCAGCCTTTTTTGTACCCTCCAGGCCATCAACTGATGGGATGAGAGCTATCCACATTCACAGCAATCTGCTTTATTCAGTCTACTGATTCAAATGTTACTCTCTTTCAAATACATCCTCACGGACTCACAGAGAATAATACATGACTAAATATCTGGGCACTCTATGAGCCAGTCAGGATGACACATAAAATTCTCATGCCTGCAAATTTAGGTTCTGTGAGTCATAGTCAACTTTGGTTATCATGAAAAGGTAAGATTGTTGTTACATAACAAGGCAGAGAGGAATATGTTTGGCCCTCAGGTTCCCTATTCCCTTAAAGAGAGCGTGATAATTGGATTTGAGTGCATAACATTTACTGATAGACTACTCCTCGAGAAATATTATAAGTGAAGAAGTGAGATGGGATAGGGAAGCGGAAAGAACCAAGCTACGATGTGAACTCAGGTTAAAATCTAGTATTAGCTAGTATTACAGGGGGAGGACTATGGAACATAAATCCTGCCAGACTTGCTTCTTTGTGAATTATGGTACTGACCTTTTGTATTCCTTACTAATCAGTTGTCAGCTCTACACTACTGGGGGGTTGAAAGATAAGCATAATTTTCTGGGCAAGGTAGCTAGTCAGCTTAGGGCAACAGCTGGGGAAGGCTGTTCTCTGGGGAAGGCAACAGCTGTGAGCTGTTAGGAGTCAGCTGGGGAAGAGTCACTGGTCCAGTAAAGGGGACTAAAACAGTGTCTGCCTATTTATGAAGATCAAGCTACTTTTGCTGGGTCTGGTGGACATGGGTTGGGCTGTGAGTATTGGAAGGTAGAGTGAGGAAACTCCTGTCATCTGTCTGGTAGCCACAGCCTGCTTATTTTTCAGTCTAAAGACTATGCTTGCTTGGTTCTGGATACATACAGATGTAGGCTACATATTAGAGAGTAGTTACAGTTCTCATATTTAAGAAGTGTATCATAAGGGAGATGGAAGGACTAATGTAAGCACTCCCTAAATAACAAATTCATGATTTCTAAATGTCCCAGACTTAAAAATGGCAAGTTTGCATACTAGTGCCTACTGCCACCCATTCCAAATTCACCATTTCCCCTGCATGACACTGGGGAGTCCTAAACTGTCCTAGATTGATGGCACTATTGTTTACCAGTGTAAAGTATCTTTTTCCCACCCCCTCTTGTTATGGCCTTCACTTACTGTTCACGTAATAGTTAATTCTGTTTTAGGAAACTTCTTCGTACATATACCCCTCTTTTTACCCTTTGCCTCTTTCTTTTTCTACCTGGTCCCACCTTCTACGCCCTCTACAGAAAGTACTTGTCAGGGAGCACTGGAAATGGTTCAGACATGAGAACACGATTAGAAAGTGCATGTTGATTAACACCTGTTGTCTGGTGCAGAGACACATAAGACAAGATTAATTTCCCCACATATACTGATTGTTCTTGGCCAGTTCTACCTCTTAATTATAAGAATTTAAATTCTTCTGCAATTCCTTGACTGCATAAATTTGGAAAATACCACCACTCTTAAGGATCCTGAAATGATATAACAGAATACTGAAGGTAATTCACATTCTTTATTCTTAGCCTCTTTCCTCTGGTCTCTGACTCCAGTGACCTGGCCTCTACCATATGGCTACCTTAAAAAGTTCTACAGTTCTTTCCTTGAAGCCCTGCACAGAGCCAGCCATAAAACAGCCTGGATTATAGACTAATCTTGGCTCTCTTCGTCAATCTTACCTGGGGAAAGTCTAATCACTTGACTCAGAAAGCCTAAACTTAAGAAATGTTTTGTTGGCATTGGCTCTCTAAATTGCAGATATTGCTCCCAGAAGAGGAAAATATCCTCTGAAATATTAACTTGACAAACCCAATCCTACAAAATAACAGTAAATAAATATGATGCATAGATTTAGTGATTGTATATTACCTTTATTTTGGCTTAAAAAAATCTACAATCTGGGGTGCCTGGGTGGCTCAGTCAGTTGAATGTCTGACTTTGGCTCAGGTCATGATCTCAAGGTTTGTGGGTTCAAGCCCCACTTTGGGCTCTGTGCTGACAGCTCAGAGCCTGGAGTCTGCTTGCTTTGGATTTTGTGTCTCCCACTCTCTCTCTGCCCTTCCCCAACTTGTGTCTTCTCTCTCTCTATTTAAAATAAATAAACATTAAAAAAAAATCTATAATCTGGTTTATAATCAAATATACCTTAGTTTACTAATGGAGTTAAGCACATTTTTAAAAATTTATTTACTAGTCATATATATTCTCCAGAGCCAGTCTAGAGATCCACTTTCAGAAGTCTTCTTAGAATTGGAAGTAGGGATGGGAGAGCCAAGAAGGAGACTTTGAGAAAACAGAAAGAGGGATGTAATGAGGTGATTAGGGGCAAAACAGGGACAGAGGTTCCCAGGCTCATTTTCCAGTTGGGTACAGGGTGCTTGACTACCTCCCTTTCCCCAGGGCTAGAATCTCTGTTTTTTTTCCCCCTTTTTCCTTCAGGGCCAGTTCCATTCTTTTGGGGCTTGACCCTCTTCCTCCCTTTCTTTTTTTTTAACCTTTATTTATTTTTGAGACAGAGAGAGACAAAGCATGAACGGGGGAGGGTCAGAGAGAGGGAGACACAAAATCCGAAACAGGCTCCAGGCTCCGAGCTGTCAGCACAGAGCCCAACGCGGGGCTCGAACTCACGGACTGCGAGATGACGACCTGAGCTGAAGTATGACGCCCAACCGACTGAGCCACCCAGGCGCCCCCTCTTCCTCCCTTTCAATATATATATATATTTTAAATCATACATCATCCTTTTGGAAAATGACAAACCAGGACAAATCAACCTTAGTCCTCAGCTCTGGCCTTTTCTCAGGTGGAACCACATCATGTTAGTGATGACCTCTTACAAAAATAAAATAATGGTATTAATAAGAGAAAGAAATACTATAATACTGGTATTATCATCTTGCTCTGGTTATACAGTCACTAAAATGTCTGAAATAATTCCTTGTTCAGCCTTCAGAAACATCGTGGCTATAGCTACCAAAACCCATGTTTTGGTACTAAAATGTAAAAGTTAGGTAAATTGCTTATTAAATAATTGATTTATACTTAGAAGCTGCCTTTTGATTTCAGACACACTTCTCTTTGGCCGCCCCAATAAACATGGCAGGCTTTATTTACTGAATTTTCACTAAACACATTTTATAGGGATTTCAGGATTTTATTTGAATGTTACTGGTATTTTGATACATGTGTACAGATATCAATATTATGTGATTACTGTTACTCTGTAGCTATTAATTTAAAATAAAACTAAAGCACAATGTCCGTACAACCAGTGATTGGAAGTGATATCTTAAATTATACCCAAATGTGTTTTGGCCTATGCTGATTGTTTCTAGGTGGAGTTAATGTGCAGATGGTTCACTCCAGTTGTGTTTGAAGATGTGCATTAAAATGTGATGACAAGAGAAATTGGGACATCTTAAATCCTTTTTTACCCCTATTGTTTTTTATAATTCTATAACAATTTAGAAAATAACACTGATGTCACACGTTTCTTGCAAACACTTGCAAGATCTATCACTAATTTTGAGCTAAAATTTGTTGTCACTATCTTTAACCAACATTTAATGAATTCTTACATTCTGCAGGGTTTAAAATCTGTATAACTGCTGAGAACATTGAGATCCTCAATTATAAAATAATTTTTATTTACCTTGTTACTTTGAATTCCACCAGTCTTTTTTAGGAGAGTTTTAACCATGTTTGTAGATTTTTGAAAAAACTTGAGGTCAGTTTCACCAAAATGTCTCCTCCCCCTCCCCCACCACAAAAGAATATGTGATTATTTTTGTTTTTGTTAAATCTTGGATATGTTTAATTTCTCCTACATCAATTGTCTATTAACTTGTAATTCTTACAGACCATGGAAAATCCAATTCTACTGTGCTGAATTTTAAAATATTTTACTCTCATCCACTCACCATGAGCTCTCTAAAGTATACCTATTGATCTGCTTGCTCTAGGCTCACATTTTCTGAGGAGGCTGGGGATGTCATTTATGATTATGGGGAGCAGGATACCTATAACAAGGCCAAGTGCCTGGCTTTAGCTCAGATGATCTACACTGAATGTGGCCTGCACAAGAAAGCTCTTCTTTGCCTATGTAAACAGGGTCAGATTCATGGGGCCATGGAATACATACAACAGTTCAAGGACTTTACTTCCGGTAAGTGAAAAAGCCTACTTATTGGTATGTATTCGAATTCTAGACTTTACTGGTAAGATCACACATGAGAGTAGGCAATATTTTGGATTTACATTTTAAAGTCTATTTTACATATACTAATAAGTAGATTTTTATAATTTTTGGTGAAAACAGTTAAGCTAGAACTGATTGACTTTCATGCTAGACATTCAAATACATTAGTATTTCTTCACTACATAAACGTTTAGTAAACTGTGGAATCCTGAAACATACAATTTTTGTCTGTCTGTTTTTAACAAAAACCTAGCTTTTATTGAGAACCTACTATGTGCCAGAGTCTAGATGTGTTCTCACACCCTTCTAGCCAGTCCTCACAGTAGTCCCATCAGGTAGTCATTGCTAGGCCTGTCGTACAAGTGGAGATGCTGAGATCCACAGAGGGAACACTGAGCTGAGGGAGTGAAGTTCACCAAGTCCTTGGTGCTAATGGAGGGTCCTGGGTAGCTGTGGCCAGCCCAGTCAGAGTGGTCTTTGCCTTAAGGTCAGTTGTTGCTGAGATCTTGTTTTTCTCCCATGTCTGGCAGAGGCATGAGGGACAGCCTCAGGCTGTCCTGAGGGGACGACCTGGCAGCCTTCAAGAAGGTAGATGTCTGGGTGTCTCTGCTTCTCTCCCTCTGAAGTACACAGTTTATTTTGCAGATATTTTAGACCATGCTACTTAGAGAATTTTTTTAAATAGCTGCACTTATTTGTTACATATGAGTGTATGTAAACTATGATATGAGCATTAAAAACGAAGAACTAGTAAAATAATGTTCATTTCAAAATTTTGAAACACTTAGGTTACAAGTAGGCAGTGATCTGAGAGCATTGTCAACCTTAGGGTAACTATAGTTGAATGAGCTGATCTCTTATGAATCTAGTTCAGCACTAACCTACGTGTACAGGCAGCCTGACCTCTCCCATATCCCAGGTCTATGTCTGAATTCTTATTTGCAGGCTCTGTACCCCAATTCTAAGAAGTTGCAAATAAGACAAACTACAGCACTTCTAGGTCATATTTTTCCGGGAAAGAGGATCATTTATGGCAGTTGAATCTGATTATTTTCAAACAATAAATTTAATTTTACTTAGCATCTATTTTTTAAAGTTATGAATTTCTTCATTTGTTATATTAACAGCACACTTGATATTATAGTTTGGCTTTTTACTTGCATTATCTTACTTAATACTTACATTAACTATAAAGTAGGTTTTGTTATTATCCCTATTTTATAGATTTAAAAAAAAACTTTCCACAGAGAGGCTAACTAAGGCTCAAAGAGGTAAGTAATTTGCCTACGTACACACCGCAACAGGATAGAATCTGGCATAGTAGGTACTACTCAATATTTATTGAATGAATTAGCTATTTTATTTTTATTATCTAAGTATACAGGTTCAGTTTCTGTTTTAAGTATTATTTTTGCACAGGTAAGAAATGATTACTCTAGAATTTATATTGACTGAAATGTGAATGAAGTTTCTGTTTTGCTTGCAAAATTTGCCTTGCATAAATGCATAGAAATGTGATTGACTTATTATTGTATTGTTCTGCTCCTGCATTATAATCTAAAATAATTATATGTTATCATAATAATTTAAGAAGTAATGACACTCTCTATAATTAGAACCTTGATATTTATCCTCAGAATTTATTTAGCACATCATAAGATGAAAATAATAACTTGAGAAAAAGTAGAAACCCTGAAAAATTGCTTTGCTTATTTTACTTTTTAATGGGAAACAACTACAGCTTTCCATGGTATCATGGGGCCTTGAGGGAAAGACTTAATTTTATACTTTCAGAAAAGAATGTTCTCAGATTTAGACTATGAGTTATACATTTACAAATTAAAAAACAAAAACCAAAACCACAACAAAACAAAAACAAAAATTATAAGAAAGTTTTGTTCCAAAAGCATAAATCTGACTAAAGGAGCATCTGTTTTAGAAATAAAAATTATTCCACCCCCCAATAATATTTAGAATGAAACCTGAAATGATTTGTTTGTTCACCTTCCCCATTATCATTAAACAAGTGAATATACTTAAGTGGAAATTGGGTTATTCTAGATGTGAAGCTCTCAAACTTTTTGGTCTCAGGTTTCTTTTATTTACTTATTTATTTATTATGTTTATTTATTTTTGAAAGAGAGAGAGAGTGAGTGAGTGAGGAGGGGAAGGACAGCAAAAGGGAGACAATAGGATTCGAAGTGGGCTCTGGCACTGAGAGCAGAAAGCCTGGTGAGGGGTTTGAACTCACAAACTGTGAGATCATGACCTGAACTGAAGTTGGATGTTTAAGCAACGGAGCCACCCATGCACCCCTCTTTTACACTTTTAAAAAAGCACTGAACATCCCAAAGAGCTTATATTTACATAGGTTATATCTGTTGATATTTATCCTATTAGAAATTAAAACAAAATTTTAAAATATTTATTCATTTAAAGAAAACAACAATAAACCCATCACATGTTATCATAATAAAATATTTTTTATAAGAAATAACTTTTCCTTGGGGCACCTGGGTGGTGCAGTCGGTTAAGTGTCTGACTCTTTTTTTTTTTTAATTTTTTGTTAACGTTTATTTATTTTTGAGACAGAGAGAGACAGAGCATGAACGGGGGAGGGTCAGAGAGAGAGGGAGACACCGAATCTGAAACAGGCTCCAGGCTCTGAGCCGTCAGCACAGAGCCTGATGCGGGGCTTGAACTCATGGACCACGAGATCATGACCTGAGCCGAAGTCGGAGGCTTAACCGACTGAGCCACCCAGGTTCCCCTAAGCGTCTGACTCTTGATTGCAGTTCAAGTCATCATGTCAAGGTTTCATGAGCTTGAGCCCCGCATCCAGCTCTGTGCTGACAGTGGGGAGCCTGCTTGGGATCCTCTCTCTCTCCCCCTCTCTCTGTCCCTCCCACACATGCACGCGCTCTCTCTCCAAAATAAATAAAGATACTTTAAAAAACAAAAAAACTTCCCAAAACCAAGGAATTTCATGCAAAGAGTTGCATTTTCTACATTTTTGCAAATCCCTACAATATCTGGATTACTATAAGATAGCTGGCTTCCTATATCTGCTCCTGTATTCAGTCTGTTGTAAGACTACATGTCATATAGTCTTTGGAAAACACCACTATATATTTGTGAGAGAATGGGAATGAAAAAGGCAAATAACAGCTTAGTATTTTTATGAACATAGTTTTGACTTTATAAACCCTAGACCATATTTTGAGAACCACTGTTCTAGATGTTCGTGAGTTAAACATCTATCACACTTGGCATATCGGCCTTTATAATCATATTAAAACAATATCCATGAAAGGGGAACCCTCTTGCAATGTTGGTGGGAATGCAAATGGCTGCAGCCACTTTGGAGAACAGTATGGAGATTTCTCAAAAAGTTAAAAATAGGGACATCTGGCTCAGTCGATTAAGCGTCAACTCTTGGTTTCAGCTCAGGTCATGATCTCACAGTTCGTGAGTTCAAGCCCTGCATTGGGCTCTGCACTGACAGCACAAAACCTGCATGGTATTCTCTCTCTCCCTCTCTCCCTGCCCATCCCCTGCTCACACACACATACTGTCTCTCTCTCAAAATAAATTAATAAACTTAAAAAAAAAAAGTTAAAAATAGAACTACCCTATGATCTAGCGATTGCACTGCTAGGTATTTACCCAAAGGATAAAAAAAATACAAATTTGAAGGGATATATGCACCCTGGTGTTTATTGTAGCATTGTCAACAATAGCCAAGCTATGGAGAGAACCCAAATGTCCAGACTGATGATGAATGGATAAAGATGTGATATATATACACAATGGAATATTAGTCATCCAAAAGAATGAAATCTTGTCATTTGCAATGACATGGATAGAGCTAAAATGTATTATGCTAAAGAAATAAGTCAGTCAGAGAAAGACAAATACCATATGATTTCACTCATATGTGGAATTTAAGAAACAAAACAGATGAACATATGGGAGGGAGAGAAACCATGAGAGACTTAATGATAGAGAACAAACTGAAGGGTGATGGCGGGGGGGGGGATGAGCTAGATGGGTGATGGGTACTAGGGAGAGCACTTGTTAGAATGAGCACTGGGTGTTGTATGCAAATGATGAATCACTGAATTCTATTCCTGAAACCAATATTTCACTGTATGTTAGCTAAGTAGAATGTAAATAAAAATTTGGAGAAAAACCCCAAGAACATCCATGAGATAAAAATTGATTAATAACCTGTCAAACTAAGAAATGACGAAATGGATTCCAAACCATGGTAAGCAGAGGAGAAAGGTCATAGGATTTGAATTTGTGTTCCTTTGAACTAGTCAGAGGCCATATCTTGTACATACTTAAGTAAATAGTGGTTAATTAATCAATTCAAGGAGAGGGAAATTTGAATGCCTGATTGAATGAAACAGCAAAATGTGTGAGTTACAAAATGCTGGTGGCTGGGGGATGCTATATAAATAGCTTCACCTTAGTGAAGGCCAGTTTGAGTGACCCAAATCATAAACTTCTTCTACCTCTTCTCTAGGGAAATTAAAAAAAAATTGTTTGACTTTATTGATACAGAATTATATTCTGCTATTCCTTGCTTATTCTTTTATCATTTATCTCTCTTTTATTTATGTGTGTATGTGCATGTGTGTGTATATGTACATACATACAGTGCATCACACATATACTTACTGTTTTGGAGGAGCATCGCTAAAGATTGGAAGGTCATGGACTTGGGTGGATTAGATGAACTTCGTTCTCCTTTATATCATGTGTATAATTCTGGGAAAATTAACTTCTCTAAGCCTGTTTCCTCACTTTTAATGTGAGAATAATAATATCTCACTTATACTGAATATTAAATGCAGTGATTTGATATATGTAAGTTCCTAGTACAGTAAATATGTGTTTAATAAACACTAGATTATCTTATATTATCAGTCAAAAAATTGCAAATTATGTTTATGGTAGTTCTTAAAAGGCTTTCAGGAATTATTCTGAATACTACCTCTGTTGTGACCAAAGAATAATATTAAAAACAAAAATTTTTTTTTAATGCTTAATGTTAATTTTTGAGAGAGAGAGGGACAGACAGAGTGTGGGCTGGGGAGGAGGGGCAGAGTGAGAAGGACACACAGAATCCAAAGCAAGCTCCAGGCTCTGAGCTGTCAGCACAGAGCCCCATGCAGGGCTTGCACCCATGAGCCATGAGATCATGACCTCAGACAAAGTCAGATGCTTAACCCACTGAGTCATCCAGGCACCCTGAGAAAGTAAATTTTTTACTTGAAAAACTTTAGTTAACACAAAGTTTATAAATTTAAGAATGTAAATCATGGGGGTGCCTGAGTGGCTCAGTCGGTTAAGCGTCCGACTTCACCTCAGGTCATGATCTCACGGTTTGTGAGTTCGAGCCCCGCATGGGTCTCTGTGCTGACAACTCGGAGCCTGGAGCCTGCTTCAGATTCTGTGTCTCCCCCTCGCTCTCTGCCCCTCCCCCACTCACACTCTGTCTCTCCCTCAAGAATAAACAAACATTAAAAAAATTTTTTTTAAATGTAAATCATAATTGTAGTATCAACTCAGTAGTTATCTAATATATTAAACCATATGAAATATCCTTTTTTGTAGTAAAGCATGGTCAAATGTAGGCAACTTCATATGGCTCAGCTACTAGCTACTTGAACAGGCTAATGGCTTCTTAAAGTCTTCATTTTTGAGTTTATAAAATAATATTTTTAGGAAAAAAATTACTGAGCCCCTTTTTCTGTGCAAGGCACAGGAAGAAAGAAATTATACTCACTAGAAGTTGGCCCAAATATGAACAACAAGATATAGATAATATTGTTAGATGGAACCTTAGAAATTGGATATGCTAACACTTTCTTTTTTTAATGTTCATTTATTTTTGAGAGAGAGAGAGCAGGGAAGGGGCAGAGAAAGAGGGGGACAGGATCTGAAGTGGGTTCTGAGCTAACAGCAGAGAGCCCGATGTGGGGCTCGAGCTCAAAAACCGTGAGATCATGACCCGAGCTAAAGTCCAATACTTAACCAACTGAGCCACCCAGGAGCCCTAATGCTAGCACTTTTAAGATGCATAAACTGGGATCCAAAAGAATAAGGGACTGATGGAATTGTGGTTAGATCAGATTTCCTGATTGCCAATCTAATTATTTCTATTCTACCACAGTTCTTTGATAATTTGTTTTCCTGGTAGTCCTTGCTATAAGTAGTTTTCTTTCATTTTTTGCTATGCTGAGCATGATTTTTTTTCTTCTTGATTGGAGATAGTAGTGTTGAGTTCACTGAGGGCTTTGGAAGGATTGGAAAAAGAAATGTTGATTGGCAGGTATAGATATTAGCTGGTCCCAGTTTGTAGGTGATGTATCATATTAGGATGTTGAGACATAGTTTTTGAATTTTGCTTTCAGATGACCTGATGGACCTAATCAAGTTATGTCCTCACACTGAATTAATTCAGTGTCTCACTAGAGAATGGAACGGGAAACCACCATCTTTATCTTTTGGTCTTGCTATACTTCATCTGTTCTCTGTAGATATGAAAAAAGTTGGCATTAAGCTACTTCAAGAGATAAGTAAAGGTGGGAAAGGTAAGTATAGTAAAATGTTGTTGTAGAAGAAAAAGTATTGGGTTATTTAGGGAAAGGTTCAAGATTATTATGTTTGAGTTAACTCATTCTTCCTAAGAATTCCTTCTTGGCAGGAATTGACTTTAGGAGTTTATAAATGTAAAGACTACCATGTCAATAATAGTCTGTTAACAATAGTATTTTTTTAAATTTTCTAATGTTTATTTATTTTTGAGAGAGAGAGAGACAGAGTGTGAGTGGGGAAGGGGTAGAGAGAGAGGGAGACACAGAATCTGAAACAGGCTCCAGGCTCTGTGCTGTCAGCATAGAGCCCGATGTGGGGCTAGAACTCATGAACTGCAAGATCATGACCTGAGCCAAAGTAGGACGCCCAATCAACTGAGCCACCCAGGTGCCCCAATAGTATTTATTTCTTGAGGGAATTACAAAGAAGAGAGAATCTTTGTGAAGATTTAGGGGAACATTTTAATAATTATATTAGCTAACGCTACTCTAAAAACTTTACGTATATTAATAAATATTTATATTTAATAACTTTTTATATATTTTAAGTGTTATTTAGACATAATCTTTTTTAAAAAAGTATTTATTTTGAGAGAGAGAGACTGTAAGCAGGGGAGGAGAGAGAATCCCAAGCAGGCTCTGTGCTCTTAGTGCAGAGCCCAACAAGGGGCTTGAACTCACAAACCATGAGATCATGACCTAAGCCAAAATTAAGCACTGGACACTTAACCTACTGAGCCACCCAGGTGCCCTTGGAAATAATCTTTCTATATTTTAATCTTAAACTAAATATATATGTACGTGTCATTTACATATGATATTTACTCTGAACATAACTCTGTAGTAGGGTCAAGAATTACTAATGAAATCTCATTTTTTCTTTCCTTTCTCTAATATAGGAACTTGAGCAGACAATTTGATTTTAAATTACTACATGGGGTTTAAGAATGAATAGCAGATTACATTAAAACATATTTGGGAAGATAATTTTGAAATTATAGATATCAACTAAATTATTTCATTTGACAGAGTTATGGTAGAAATAAAATAATAGTGATGACAATGTTTTAAAAAGATCTTTCATTAAGTATCATAAGTAATGCAGGTAATATATAAGAAATGAGTTCCCTAAATAAATATATTCCAAGGGGGTCACTGTAATTGATTTTCAAAAGCAAATAATCTCCTTAGTTTTATTTAATAAACTCATTCTTTTATATCCTTAGAAAAAATATTTGTTACAGAAGCCCCATCATTAAGAGGTCTCTCTCTATCAGAGATAAGATGGAGGGCTTACCGAAGAGGTTTTTAAGCACTTGGGTCAGCACTACTAGGGAATTTATAAAAGAATTTGAAGGATAATGAAAACTAGACCTGTAAGCCCTCAATTACATGATAGTGTCTAATGGTACCTTGTAGACTCTGAATAAGGCTGAGCCCTCATTCTTCATTTTCTAAGCTCCCTTCCTTGTAACTTTCAATATCTGCTAGCCTTACCAAGAAGGAGATGAGTAAAGGTGTGGGAATGTGAGACATGGTAGAGGGTTGAAGTGAGGCATGAAAAGGTTCATGAAAAAGCAGAAGAAACTAACACTTGATTACTTACCATGAGTTGGATGAAGCGCTCCACATTAAACTTATAGGAATCAGGTTTAATAGTAAGTGAGTTGAAATGATACCCCTTTCTATTTTTGAAGAATTGCTAAATATGGATTTTCAAATAAGAATAGGTGACATACTATAATATTATAATTTTTTTCCTTAGGTATAGTCGAACATCTTATGATAAATGATCCATTTTGCTCATTAGAAAACTGGCAAGAAGTAGCAAATATATGTTTACAGAATGGCTTTGACAAATTATCTCGTGACATCATGTCCATTCTTCGATCTCAGGCTGGAGTTACAGAAATTTCTCAAGAAGATGATACAGTCAACTTAATGGAACATGTTTTTTGGTAGTGCTACATCTTAACCAGTTGAGGGAGCTTGTATAACATTTTATGTGTGTTGGTTGGACAAACTGATTTTGGCATAACTAACTTATAAATAAATCCAAAGTGTGAAGCTCTCAGAAATCATGCTGCTCTTATTATGTTGACATTTAGATTTGTCCTTGAAACATTTAGACTATTGCTTTCTTTTTCTCCATATGGTCATTTCTTACATTGAATCTTGATAAAATCCAAGAATGTAACTCAGTTTAGGTATATACTTCTATCTAAGGGCATAAGCTAACATCTAGATATATTCTTTTCTGGTGATCACATTTCATAGTAAGAACTGGGGAAGGTGTGGGTAATATCCTGTCAGACTAATTTCCCAAATATTGAATGCTATGAGCCTGATTTTTAACAAGAAAGACAGGATGTCATTTTGAGGTTGGACTCACTGGTGAAATCCTAAGTATAGTAATTTTGTGCTACTGACTTAAAGATGTGCCCCATGCTTTGGTCAATGTAAATGGCAAATGTTAGGCTTCTACTCTAAAAGTTGGGAATCCTAGCATGTTCTTACCTGGAGAGAAGACCAGCCAAATTTTGCATGGATGTAGACCTGAGATACCTGTAGGTATGGAACATATGTCATAGGTGGTTTGGGATGATTTCAAATGTCCGAGTAAGTATTTGTTGGAATACTCAGGTTGTGTCATGGACGGGTAGGATATTCAACATATTTAGTGATCCACATGGCACGGACACCATGAGTCAAACAGAACAGATCCCCAGCTAATCTTAACAGCTTTCAGCCCTTATGCCATGGCAGAGCATAGCAGCTAAATGTCAGCCTTGATCATGGAACTTGATAACAGTGAGCTGCTATGAGATGGAGTAGGAGTAAAAAGTCAAGCTTCTTTCCCCTCCTAAATTTAAATTGAATGTCTGTTTTTTTACTCTATAGTTGAAAGAATATGAACTTGGAATCAGGTAGCCTCGTATTTAAATTCTGGTCTTACCTCTTCATCTTTGTGAAATACGGGCGGTAATACTCCTCCAAAGGTTTGTCATGAAGGTTAGTGATATGTGTGTATAATAGAAGTATATAACATAATAGAGGAATTTTGCAGAAGGTAACTGTTATTTCTATGTAATAGGTCCCAGAAATATATGTTCCTCTGCTTGGCTTAAACTTACTAAATCCCACATATCTATCTGTCTTTATTTGTATAATTATCCTTCTTTGGTGTATTTGATAATACTGACATACCTTATTCCTAAAGTAAGTGATCTGTCTATGCTAGGGTTTCTTGGCTTATCTTATAAATCCAGAGGGTACTGGCTGCGTTCTCAGTTTTTCCATATATTGCTAAACACAGTAAAGCATAATTATAATTCAGTTTTCTAAAACAATATTTTTTAAAGTAATATATGTACATAATTTAAAAAGCAACGTATTACTAAAAGGCTTATAGTAACTAATAATATTTTGATTTCTGGCCATCACATTAGCTGTGATTTTTTGAAAAGAAAAGATGAAGGATGGAAAAAAGAAAGGGAAAGAGAAAAGGCATTTCAGCAGCATTGATTTTTTATTTTTAAAAAAATTTTGAATTTTGTTTATTTTTAGCAGCATTGATTTTTAATATACCAATGAAACCTTTTTTCTTTGAGACTTGTATAATTGATAGAAAGCTATTGTGTGTCCATTGACAGAACTTAGGGGAAAAAAGTATCCCTGAAAGCCAGGAGGATGAAGTAGGAACTTAAATGTGGAAAATGCTTGGAACAGCAGCTGTTGTTGTTACTGTTAATTTTGCTTTTATTTTAAAATGTTTTTCCTCCACTCATTATTGTTCCTCCTCTGTTTAGCATTACCTGCGGCAGTTTTCCCAAGGAATGCGAAACTTGTCAAGTGAATATAAATCAAAATGTCTAGAGATGGAGTTGGGAGGAAGAGCAAGAGAGAATATGAAGTCAAGTGGGGGGAGGAGGAGGAGTGGAGCTGTGAGCTACAAAAGGTTTGGAAGCAGTCGGAGCCTCCTGTAGGCTGCACTGAAGAGATGCATAACATGAGCCTCTTGGCATAGGACCCTGCATGCGAGACCAGCTCTACCACAGTCTGGCTTTGTGTCCTTTTCTTCATAAGTTTATTTTGACTAGATAATTCCTCTTATCATTTATAACTCAAAAATTCTGTAATTCTGCAAAGGTACAAATGATTCCCCAGTACTTTTTGACCTTTTGCGTAAATTTGAAATACCAAGCAAGATAGATTCAACATCAGAATCAATAACACATACTGAATACCTACTTTGTGTATGGTCTCTGCTATCAAAATTACAGCTTCAGTGAAGACACAGCTGTATCTTTTACTTTATTTTACTTTTAAAAATAATAATTCCTCAGTATCATCTAATATACACTCCATATTCAAATTTCACCAACTGCTTAAAAATACCTTTTTATAGTTGATTTGTTCTAATTAGGATCTAAACAAGGTTTGTGTGTTCTGTTTGGTTATTGTATCTCCGTATCTAGAGTATGCCTCCCCCCTCACCTTTTTTTCTCTCTCTATTGACTCGTTGGACTGGGTGGTTGTTACCAAAAATGTTCCACCTGCTAGATTTGTCTGACTGCTATTTGATCTTAAGGTATTACTTTATTTGTTATTCTATTTCCCATCTTTCCTATAAATGGAAGTTAGTTCTAAAGACTTGAGGAAGATGGTGGCGTAGGAGGACGCTGGGCTCACCACGTCCTGCTGATCACTTAGATTCCACCCACACCTGCCTAAATAACCCAGAAAACCGCCAGAAGACTAGCAGAACAGATTCTCCGGAGCCAAGTGCAGACGAGAGGCCCACGGAAGAGGGTAGGAAGGGCAGAGAGGCAGTGCGCGCTACATGGACTGGCGGGAGGGAGCCCGGGCGGAGGGGCAGCCCGCCGGCCAAGCAGAGCCCCCGAGTCTGGCTTGCAAAAGCGGAGGGGCTGGATGGACTGTGTTCGGACAGCAAGCGGGACTTAACATCTGGAAGGTTATAAGTTAACAGCTCTGCTCAGAGAGCGGGAGGGCTGGAGGACAACGGGAGGGAGAGTTGTTGAGCCCCGGAGGACAGAGCTCAGCTTGGCAGGGAACAAAGGCGCTTGCCAGCGCCATCTCCCTTGCCCATCCCCTAGCCAAAATCCCAAAGGGAACCAGTTCCTGTCAGGGAACTTGCTTGCACCACGCAAACACCCAGTGCTGTGCTTCTGCGGATCCATCCCTCCAGCGGCAGGTCTGACTCCGTCCTGGTGTCGCAGGGCCCCTCCCGAAGCAGATCACCAAAGGAAAAGCGAGGTGAGCCTGCCCTTCCCGCCCCTGTACACCTTGCCGATCCACCCCAGCTAATACACCAGATCCCCAGCACCACAAGCCTGGCAGTGTACAAGTAGCCCACATGGGCCACCCCACCCCACCCCACAGTGAATCCCGCCCCTAGGAGAGGGGAAGAGAAGGTACACACCAGTCTGACTGTGGCTCCAGCGGTGGGCTGGGGGCAGACATTAGTTCTGACTGTGGCCCCACCCACCAATGCAAGTTATTGAAGACAGCACAGGGGAAGTGCCCTGCAGTTCCACACCACTCCAGGGGCTATCCGAAATGATGAAACGGAAGAATTCCCCTCAAAAGAAACTCCAGGAAATAGCGACAGCTAACGAACTGATCGAAAACGATTTGAACAATATAACAGAAAGTGAATTTAGAATAATAGTCATAAAATTAATCACTGGGCTTGAAAACAGTATAGAGGACAGCAGAGAATCTATTGCTACAGAGATCAAGGGACTAAGGTACAGCCAGGAGGAGCTAAAAAATGCTATTAATGAGCTGCAAAATAAAATGGAGGCGACTACAGCTCGGATTGAAGAGGAAGAGGAGGGAATAGGTGAACTAGAAGATAAAATTATGGAAAAAGAAGAAGCTGACAAAAAGATTAAAAAATCCAGGAGTATGAGGGGAAAATTAGAGAACTAAGTGATGCACTACAGAGAAATAATCTACGCATAATTCGTATTCCAGAGGAGGAAGAGAGAGGGAAAGGTGCTGAAGGTGTACTTGAAGAAATAATAGTTGAGAACTTCCCTGATCTGGGGAAGGAAAAAGGCATTGAAATCCAAGAGGCACAGATAACTCCCTTCAGATGTAACTTGAATCAATCTTCTGCACGACATATAGTGAAACTGGCAAAATGCAAGGATAAAAAAAATTCTGAAAGCAGCTAGGGATAAACGTGCTGTAACGTATAAAGGGAGACTGATAAGACTCGTGACTGATCTCTCTACTGAAACTTGGCAGGCCAGAAAGGAATGGCAGGAAATCTTCAATGTGATGAACAGAAAAAATATACAGCCAAGAATCCTTTATCCAGCAAATCTGTCATTTAGAATAAAAGGAAAGATAAAGGTCTTCCCAAACAAACAAAAACTGGAGGAATTCATCACCACTAAACCAGCCCTACAAGAGATCCTAAGGGGGATCCTGTGAGACAAAGTACCAGAGACATTGCTACAAGCATGGAACCTACAGACATCACAATGACTCTAAACCCATATTTTTCTATAATAACACTGAATGTAAATGGACTAAATGCACCATCCAAAGGACATAGGGTATCAGAATGGACAAAAAAAAACACAAGACCTATCTATTTGCTGTCTACAAGAGACTCATTTTAGACCTGCAGACGCCTTCAGATTGAAAGTGAGGGGATGGAGAACTATTTATCATGCTACTGGAAGTCAAAGGCAAGCTGGAGTAGCCATACTTATATCAGACAAACTAGACTTTAAATTAAAGCCTGTAACAAGAGATGAAGAAGGGCATTATGTAATAATTACAGGGTGTATCCATCAAGAAGAGCTAACAATTATAAACATATATGCGCCGAATACGGGAGCCCCCAAATATATAAAACAATTACAAACACAAGCAACCTTACTGATAAGATTACTTCTTACTGATAAGAAGTAATTGCAGGGGACTTTAATACTTCACTTACAACAATGGATAGATCATCTAGACACATGGTCAATAAAAAAACAAGGGCCCTGAATGATACATTGGATCAGATGGACTTGACAGATATACTTAGAACTCTGCATCCCAAAGCAACAGAATATACTTTCTTCTCGAGTGCACATGAAACATTCTCCAAGATAGATCACATACTGGGTCACAAAACAGTCCTTCATAAGTATACAAGAATTGAGATCATACCATGCATACTTTCAGACCACAATGCTATGAAGCTTGAAAT